>NC_056726.1:445643799-445863799 GCF_019279795.1 Protopterus annectens
TTACCAGATGAAATGGGTGGAAATTTGTAAAATTATGTTGCGTCAAAGGCCCCCAAAATAGGGACAAATTTTACACACTGCTGTTAAAACGTTTCTTAGAAACTGGGCAACTGTAAACAGCTACCAGTACTTACGTGCTCTCGACTTGATTGACAGCGGTAAATTATTTGGGCTTTCATTTCCTCATACAGCAAAATCTGTTGAAAGAAAAGTCACTTTAATGACAGAGTCGTCAGTGACACACACTTGCAAATTAACTTTACCATCATATTAAAGCATGAGAAGGGCTTGGGAATAGGCCGCTTTTCCTGCTCCGAACGTGGTTGTGATAATGCGTAAGTACCAAACACTTTTATTATTATTCACATTAAAAAATCCCTGGTGCCTTGGCTTGCCAACCTTCTAGGGGATAAGTCATTCAGTCATTATATCCTATATAAATAATCAACATAATTCAGTTCAGTTGCTTCTGATTCTTAAAGTGATAATACTCAAATAAAACAACTCTGATTTATATCTGTGTTTAATAAACCATAAGGTTTATAAGTCCTATTTTTTTTAAATAAAATAACTTTCTTCAATAGCCAAGTTGTAATATTACATCACAGATGTGTTGGATGTTGTAGAATTACAAAAAAACTTAAATTATCCACATTGTGTTGACTGTCATGTATATACTTCAACACTAAATTATTCATTTAACCTTGAAGAATACCATATCGATGTAACTTTTCTTTTTGTTTCCCCAATATATATATATATATATATATATTTGATTGCACTTACCAATAAATGCAGTAATATACCTTCAGTTGCACAATCCATGTTGGTGTAGCATACCATTAGTTTTGTAGTGCCTCTGTCTATAACACTGGCGTACTGCAGCATTTGTTTCTTCTTTTCACCTGGTTGTTTGACAGGTTCAACTTTTTGACTGGGACCAACTTACCAAATAAACTTGGGCCACGTCTAAGTACAGAGTTTGGTACTGTTGGTAACACTTCCTGTAAATTTTCATCTGCCAATATTATATGCCCATATTTTCTTATTATAGCTGCATTCTGCGTATACCATAACCGTTTGTAAAAACACAGATTTTAAAGGTTCACCATCCTTGTCTGGATGACCTGACATTACCTTTTGTGCCTTGATCTACCACACGTTAATAACTATATAATTTATATGGAGCATCTGAAAACTGTAATTATGTGCAGCTTTTATTAAACAATTTGTACATAATTTGTTCTGATGTTATCCTAGTCACCATTCATCACGTATGGGTCTAGGATCCGACATTGGATCTGAGCTGGCACTCTTAGACAACAGCTTAGCTCAAGCTCCTCCCCTCCCATAATGATCTGCTGCCCTCCAACCCCTCAAATCTCATTTGCTGCTTTTGCATGTAAGACACACATTGCTCAGCTCCTCAGGGTATTCCCTTACTTTGTGAGTAGGTGCGCTTCTTTTTGGAATTTTTTCTTCTTTTTAACTTAAATTTAACTTCTTAAACCTCTTCTATAGTTTTTGCCTAGTTTTTTGTTTAATTAATAAATCCTTTCATCCGTTTAGTTTTGGTGCCTTTATTTTGTTTTTTCTTAGAGCAGTTGTAATCCCTTTCTGGGGTGGTTCTTACTGGTTTTGGTTTCCTTGACTTCTGTTGCTTGTTTGGGTTTAGTTAATGTGTGTTTTCAGTTAGGACAAACTTTGGGATTTTGATTGTTGGCCTGTTTGTGGTTCTATCCTTCGGCTGTTCCCTTGGTTTTGGTTGCCTCAGCTTGTCTCCATGTTGGAGAAATCCTTAGGCTTCAAGAGGTGCTCATCATGTGGTCGGAAGATGCCTATCTCTGACTCGCAGGAGGAGTTCCTTTACTGTCTCCATGACAACCATCTGGAAGTTGAATGCGGCATTCAAACCCAGAGCCCTGGTCGACTGCTGGAACAAGCTCTTACTAAAAGACTTGGTTAAGGGAGGGGGTCCCCTGTTCAAAGAACCCTCGACCAAGTCGGGCCCCTCTGGCCATAAAAGAAAGGATCCCTCTTCTTCCTCTTCCTTAGGGGAGGTTCCTTCTAAGCTAGCCAGGCTGTCAGATCCCAGGTCCCCAGATCCGACTCCAGCCTTAGCTGTGTCGGATCCAAGGGCTTCCAGAGAGTCAACCCCCAGATCCAAGGCCTCTGGTTCTAGGTCTTTTGATCTGAGGGCCTTGGCCTCGACTCCTGCATCCAACGCTTCTAGTTCGAAGCATTTGAATCAGAGGAAGACCGCATTTGTCAGGGATCCAACCCTGTGGGATCTGAGGGATTCGAGATCTTCTTCCTCAGATTGTCACATTTCCTCAGACCCGATTCTGTCAGATCCGAGACCCTTGTGGGATCCCATTGTTGTGTAGGATTTTCCTTCAGTCTCTTCGAGAAGGGTCAGTTGTTTACCCCTCCATGCAGGGCCCATTCTCCAGACAGTATGAGAAGATCTTCGTGGTCCTGACATGGGTCTCCAGCTAGGTTCTGCATTTCCTCCCAATCCTCCAGGAGCATCCTGCCTGCCAACATGGACAGGATGATGTGGTCCTTTCTAAACAAATTGAGTCAGGGCTTTTGGCTTCCCTGGCCCATAGGCATAGGGAGCCTTCTCCTTCTTCTCACTTACCTTTTCCTTGTCCGACCTCCCAAAGATTGGACTCTGAGGGGCAGGTATGCTGCATAGAGGTGATGGGAATTTCTGGGACCTCTTTTGTCCCTACCCCTCATCAGGATCCATGGCCAGTTCTGTTTCCATTTTACTGGGACAGGTGAGGCCACTGGTCCGAGTTGTCGCCCCGGAGTCAGTGGAGTGCTGGTTCGGGCCTCTCTGACCATTCTCTGCCCCTTGGTGCTTCGGCGCTTGATAGCTCCAGACTGGCACTATCCAGAAGTTTGGGGGTTCTGGCAAGGTCTGCTCCCTCCTCTGTTGTGGTTTTATCAGCAGGGGAGGGGACCTCGTCCAGTCCGTTTGCGTTCTGGGCAGCGGAAAGATCCCTCTTTGCTGGCCTGTCTGACTCACCCTGCTCCTTCCTCAGAATTTGAGCAGACACCCTCATTCTGCTTCCAGTCTGCCTGTCAGGTCTAGCCTACAGGAGGGAGTTTCCCCCATAGGGGTCCCTTCCTCTTTCAAGTCTTCCCCTGATCCTTCCATGAAGGAAGTGCCTCAGAAGAGGACATGTAAAAGGAGACATCTGGACTCCCTTATGGCCATAGTCTGTCATGAAAGACATGGATGTTGATGAAGGGGATTGGGTCCCCATGGTCGCTGCCTGATGACGTCTCTTTGGAGACATACTGGAGATCCTTAAGGTCAAGGGCAGTTGTTCTGCCCAGCCCCCATCCTCTGAGGAAACTGTATTCATGGAGACTTTCGGCACGGGCCCATCTACCTCTTGGGTGTGCCCCCCCAGCTGACCCTTTAATCAACCTTATCACCAGCAGGGCCTGGAAGGTACCCGATACAGTGGAGCCAGTACCCAAAGAGCTGATAAATTTAAGTCCACCTTTGGACAAAGCCTTCTGGTTCAAGGCCGTTCCTGTTGATGCAGTTGTGGTGGCTGCCACCACCAAGAAAGAGTTGGAGCAGAGTTTATCTGTCTACCCTCCCAGCCATGAATTGAGAGTGTTGGGACAGATTTGGAAAGCGGGTGTTCGCATCAGGTTCTTTCAGCCTGCAAGCTTTGAACTGTTTGACCCATATTACCCATCTCTTGTTTCATTTATTGTAAATAATGCTTTTCATCATGATGGCCTTTGTTCGTAACATCTGTCCTTAAGGAAAAAAATATTTTTTTTACTATGAACACTTTCAGCATGCAAAAAATTCATAATGCATATTTCCTTGCTATTTTCCACTTAATTTGATTATTGTCATGAAATAAGAATATATCCAAAAATCATATTTCAAATTTCTGTGCATCAAATGAAAAATCCAAATTATTTTTTTATTAATGCTTCTCATATCATTATCAATGCTAATATTATCAAATCATCTGTAAAATGAAAGCGCTTTATAGGTACATAGGTTGGTACTAGGCTATCAGCCCTAGGGCCTATACAAGCCTAGCCATAACAATTCCCTGGCTATTTCTTCCCACACTATTTACTTCCATGGACCCATGTCTAGCAGGGCGACTGAAGTGATCCCCGGAGTGAATTTCCTTTCTTCCATCCAATTGTCAAGATACCTTTTGAAGCGGGCCACTCTGCTTGACATGTATGAGCAATCTATTCCAGAGTCTGAGGAGTCTCTGGGTCAGGAACCTATCTCTCCAGCATGTTTTGTTTATTGTGATGACTAGGTTTAGATCCCTGGAGCATGTGGCTCTGAGGGATTGGGATTTCTTTAAGTGTAGCATGTCCAACAGCTCTGGGTTTATTATTTTAAAATATTTCTATATGAGTTAATATATTCAGTTTCTAATTCTCACATAAATAATATTGCATGTGATGATGCAAATCCTGCACCCATTGCTGTAGCTTTGTTCTCTATATTAAATTGTTTATTACAACTAAAGTAATTATGGGTTGATGCAAATTCTACTAATTCTGTGATACAATTACTTTTTGACATGTCTCCTGACACTTTTTGCAAAGTGTGTAAGCCACATTTGTTTTATACTGCCATGTAGATCTTTCACATCACATGATAACCACAAGTCTTCCTTCCCATTCTGCATCCTTCATTTTATCAGTCATGTCAGCACTATCTAAAATAAAGAAATCAATTTTTTACATATGACCAAAGAATTTAATTCAAAACTCGCTCTAGAAGTTCCAATAAACCATTTATTCCTGGTACATTTGGTCTTCGTCCTGGATTATAGAAATTCTTATGTACCTTAGGAAGTACATAAAATACTTTCAGAAATATAACCACTCTGATTTATTTAAAAGTTTTTTTTTATTATTCTGATATTGCAAAATAGGATCATTGGGTAATTGTTCATAACAATTTAATTTATTTAATATATCTTTGCACATATTTTTATATTTTTCTTTATCCATAATAACATTAGAACACTTATCTGAAGGTTTTATCATTAGATTTTTTATTTTGTATATCTTTAAGGGCATTCCATTCTTGTTTTATAAGATTATATTTACTCGCCACTTAATGCATTTTCATATTCCTTAATCATTTCATTCAGTATTACATGAAAAAATATTAATGTTTACATTTGGGAAAGGAGGTAAAAATTCAGTTTTGCCTTTGATCATAAATTGTTGCATAAGATTATATATAGCCATGCTCATCTTCTTCACCGTTACTTTCATTGAACTCATAATCATATAATGACAAAAACCTTAATTCATCAATTTCATCAAATCTACTCAAACTATTAATTTCACCTTTATTTTGATATTTATCAAAATATACCTTCAACTATAGCTTTCTTAAATCTAAAGACAGTGAATTCAAAATCTGTTTGCTTAGGAATTAGTGTAGGTCAAATTTCAAGCCATTATATCAGATAATTTGCATTTGTTCAGTTATATATAATTAGACTAATTATGTCCAATGAACTAGTTTCATTCACTGTTCTTAAACATCTAATATACTCTTCAAGTTCAGTAAAAAAAATTGCCTGTGTTCTGAATTTACTGATTGTTTCATTGCCCTCTTCCTCTGACATGTCCCCCCCTGCATTGTTGAATTACTCCATGTACGGTATTTCAGTTTTTCACGAATTTCATTCTCTTTTTTGGGTACTTGTAATATTCAACACTCCTGCATATGTTCTGTTTGGTTGATTTGCTGCCATTTGCAGATGGTTCTGTTGTTCAGATCTCACCATTCAGGTATGTTCCCCATGGGTTTATATTACATAGTCGAAGTTCCGTAACTCCGAACACCTAATAGTCGAACCATTATGTTTGAAGTTACAGAACTTTGAGTATGTAAAAAAAAAAACCCTACACAATGGACAAAACAATAACTTGCACCCCCCCCACACACACACACACACACCGCCAGCTACTTAAATATACCAACTCCGAGATTGCACCACATTGAAGTGAATGAAAACCTCCGCTTACGGAGATTTCCATTCAAATGCTCAAATTTTTACAAATTCGAACGTATGGTCTCGACCATATGTGGTATGAACTTGTAAAAGTTCGACTACGTGATAGGAACCCGTTCCCCATGCATATTATCTGTAGGATCACTACTTTCCCCTGATGAACTGCTTCCTGTGCGAGAAGTACATTTTGCCATCATCTTCTCTATTGCTGTTTGTATATCTGGTTAAATCTAAAGTCCTTAGTGTCACATTCATATTTCTTTTTCTTAAATTCTATTTAGTCCGATTCCTTTTTGTTGATCTGTTTTACAGCTTGTGCATCGCTTCATGTGTTTAGTGCTGAGCTCATCATAAATATGTTTAATTTTTTCAGTTATTTTCCGCTGTTTGGTCTCATGTCTATCAATATTTGTAACCAAGTCATGGTGCATAAGTGTGTGCCAGCCATCCAGTGTTCCTGATATTGTGTCTCATCTGCACCAAAAGTGTTAGAAGGAGGTTTGTCTATACATAAAACCCTTGGTGAAATTCCCTTACTAACACATTTTTTTAAAGTTATAATGCAGATTCAGTTCCACTTGTAGTAGTTTGTTGTACAGTTTAATTTACGGACTCTTTTGTACCAGAACTTTTAAGTACCTGTAGTCCATATTAACAAAAAAATCCACAATTTTTTTGTGCCTCTCTGATATCCGTCTGTCTATTATAGGTCCAACAATGTAGTAGAAGTACAAACAACTTTAAATTATCCACATGGTGGTGGTAACTGTCATGTATATGCCTTGCCACTAAATTATTCATACAACCTTGACAAAAATCATAGAGATGCTGCATTCTTCTTTTTTTTTTTTTTTTTTTTGTTCCAGAGGTACTTTGCAGTCATACACCCCTTATGTACCGTGAAGCCTTGGTGCAATTTGGGCATACATTGGATGTATGACATGAGAGGAAGATGCCTAGACTTTTGTATCCTGTCCGGCTCTTTGTTTATCACTGACAGGATATCCCAATGATTAATAATACTGCAGGAGTGATTAGTCAGTCACCTACTGTTTGAGTTATTACTCAACTGCACTTTCTAGTCTTTTCTAAAAGTATGCCAGTCTGGCTGTGCTGCTTTCTGAATAATATATTTGCTGAAGGAATTGTGTCCAGTCTGCCACTGTAGGAAGCATCTTCTGATGCTGCCATCCTTATGGGGCTCTCGCTGTCTCGGATTTCCTTTGAGCCTTTCAGTATCTTATAACATTTGATTTGCCTAAGAGATGTGGCTCAGTATACTCTAACGTTTTGATAACACTAGTATGTTCCAAAGTTTGTTATAACCACTCCAGAGTATGTACCTACCACCCCAGATACCATTTTATCTGAAGCTGATCTTTTGATAGTCTTTACCCAGAAGCTATAGTGTGGTTAACTCAAACATGTCAACAAAGTCTGTATGTAATGCTTTCAATGCATGTCTGTCTAGTTGCCTACCAGGGAAGCTGAAAGCATCCAAAGTAAGGATTTTAAGTTAACCTTGGTAGCATTAAAAAGACTTGAGAAACTCTTTATTACTTATACTCTAGGTTCTGTCCCGTCAAACACTGTAAACTGAAAAAAATTACCTGTAAGCCAAGATATTGTTCAGCCATTGTCAAAGAATAAGCTGAGGCTATATCTTCTTCTTTTGGCTTTTCTCAGTTAGGGGTTGCCACAGCGGATCACCTGTCCGCTCATGATTGGCAGTGGAGTTTTTACAGTGTCGAGTTGCCAGCCCGGCGCCCAACCTTCCACAGTAGGCACACACATACACACACTCACACCTAGGGCCAATTTAGAATGTCCAATCCACCTACAGCATGTCTTTGGGATGTCGGAGGAAACCGGAGCACCTGGAGGAAACCCACGCGACCACAGGGAGGACATACAGACTCTATACAGAAGGCACCCCAGCCGAGGATTGAACCAGAGAACCTCTTGCTGTGAGGCGACAACTGTAACCGCTGCACCACCGTGGCCACCCAAACTGAGGCTATATGCGAGGAATTATTTTCCCTCAAAAGAGACTGAGGAAAGTACTGGTTGTTGAGTCCAGGCACTGTACATCATAATACAATAAGCAGATTACTGAGTTCTTTACTTTGCACTACACAGTACTGCAGCCTTATTTCTGAAGTTTAGCATTTATCCACAAATTCTTCCATTTTTAAAAAGGAAGCTTGTTTAAAAAGTACAGTTAAGTGTATCACAGTTCTTTTAAGCTTAATATTAAAAAACAAGCTGTTGAAGTATAGCACTTTACCTAAAACATTGTGTTTTAAATCTTGAAGCACTCTAAATTAGTTTCACTGTTTTGTATTAAAAGCTACCTAGTGTTATATATAGTGTCATTTCTTTAATGTAGATTTATGTTAACAGAACAACTCAAAATGTGTGTCTAAGCATTTTACCTAGTAATTTTTAACTTTTGATTAAAGGAGTGTCAGAATCTTAATTTTGATTATAAAAAAGTAGGACAGTCCAGAACGCATACTGTTCAACTGTTGCACACAGAAATATGTTACCCCAAGAAAAAAAGTGCCTGCAGGTCTCTTATCACTTACTTAACGATCTGTTTTGAAGACTCCAATGTATAATATTCTGTGAGACTTTTTTAAAGGTGTGGTTTGAGCATAGTAGGGTTCAAGGCTGTTTATGTAGTACTGGACTAGCATTTTCCATGAGTGCAAGATTACTGTGCCTGTACCTGTTCCTTTATTTGTGTAACAGTGTCTTCTTGTCTTGTTAGATCTACAGAAGACTGCTTGGTGCTTATCTGCTGTGGGTTATATGAACTTTTACGTGGCATTCTACTCCTCTTGCCAGATGTTATGTTAGGAGAAGTATTGGATAAACTAATTCAGCCAGATGCTTTGATAGTCCTTGTCAACCATCCATCTCCTCTAATACAACAGGGAGTTATCAAAGTAAGTGCAATAAAACTTTTCAGCTTAAACATCTTTCTAGTAAAGTTTAAAAGCATGTACAGAAAAAGTATAGAAAAAAGCATGCTTGCAAGTTCAGAGAGTACACTTTGCAATGAATATGTAACAAAAGTAAATAGATACAGCAGTGTGTTTAACATATTTTGTTCACTAGGATTTTTTTCCTGAGGTCATCTGCAAAGTACTCCTCTCACTACAGTAATTTACAGGTTATACAAGTGCCAGCCTCGCTGTTTCAGTGTGTGATTTTCAACAGTCACTTTTAAATTCCCTGTTTTACAAAGAGCAGACTTCTTAAATATTTAAATTAATTAAACTAGTTATTTCAAGAGAAAAATAAAGCAAGATAAATTAAGATATGGGAGGATGTAGCGAAGAATAAAACAAAGACCAAGGAGAAGGCATAGTGAGTCCTTTATGATGGCACAGACAAAAGGAGAGGGCTAGAATTAGAGTTTATATAACTGATTGAAGTAATGTTTTCAGTAGTTAATATGGAGTCCAGCCATTTAAGTTACAGTGTTCCACTGCTAAAAATGTTTTTAAAATTGTTTTAATATGTTTTAGCTGTGTCTCCCTCAGTGACAATCAGACCTTCCCTTTTTTCTCATTTGTTCCTTCCCTGAGAAGTGGGAGATGGGATTACTGGCAGCATCCTGTAGTGGACTAGAAATTTTTTTATACTGCTGCTACCCCTTGTAATCAGAAAGAAAGAAAGGCATAATTCCCACTGTGCTGAGCCATGCCACTGTACCTAAGCAGTTATAAAGTTCTGAGAAGCAAATTCTGAATTCATGTTGCTCAAAACTAGTAAATGTATAACAAAAAAAAAAGTCTGAAAAAGCTTTAAAACATGCATGTTCACCTACCTATATTTACTCCCTATGTGGCTGAAATATTATCAGATCATTTTTCCTTCACAGCACAAACCCGATCACACATCCCATAGTGAAAAATGAAAATATTACCAGCAGCTACCTCACTCCATTAGTTGCCTTCACCAAGTACAGTTGCTGATAGTCTAAAGGTAAACATTTAACAGAGGTTTGACAACTGCTGCAGACAAATGTGCATACTCTTCATTAGATCACTGTTGAATTAACCATAGCTGTATGGGATGTATCCTGCCAAGTATAGGATTTCTGGCCAGTCTACAAAACTTTGGGCTCCTTCCCTGTGCATCATATGTCCAATCTTATAACCGAGTATATGCTGGTATAAAAGGCTCTCCAAAAATCAGAACTTTCGTGCTGTATGTATACTTGTACAGACTTTACGTCTGTTTAGTAACCCATGTTTCTGCAGTATTTCCTTTTTTTTGTGGAAAATTTTATGTGAAACTGCTTATATTTGTCAGGAAAATAAATGTGTGGCAGACAGATTCCGTACAAGGATGCCATTATTTTTGTGTTTTGTATATTTAGAGCATTGACACTATACATGGTCATGTCAGATTTGCCTTTTGTTTATTCCCTGTACCATAAGCAGTATGCAAAATTCCCTTAACTTGAGCCATGAGAGACTGTAGCGACTGACTCCCATTTGGCAGACCTCCTGTAAAATAGGTTGCTGAAAAAGCCTGGACTTCCCACATCTTTTCTATTATCTGGGACTGGCGAATCAGTTGAGGTACTTTTGCAGCCCTCAAACAGTCACTCCTGCTCTCTCCTGTCCCTCTAACATGATTCCTCTGAGGTTAGCTAAGGCCAAGGATTTAAGCACGCCCTATCAGACTGTATGTCAGGCTGCTGACAAGAAGAGAAAAATGTAGAATTGTTGCCAGTGTGAGGAAGATATTCACAAAGTTTTGATGAGGGCAAACATAGCCAGATTCCTTATGGAGGGTCCAGCCTTTGAGTTCTACCCCTAAATCTTTAAGGCTGGCGATCATGTAAAAATATAACTCAAAAGACAAAACATTTGTCCCCTCTTTCCACCACCTCTATGCCAAAAGCTATTGAAGGAAACTAGTTCAGTTTTTTCCCCAAGGCCTGTTTAAGGCAATACAGTCTTTCCAGTCTTGTCTTCCCGTTTTTACCCCAGTTAAGATAATGAGAATCCCCCCTCTTCCTCAGAAGGAGAGGATCATTCTGTGATAAATCTTGAGGTCTGGACTACACGTCACAGTTATTCTCTCCTATTCCTTGTGAGTTTAAAACCAATGAGACACAAACTGTAAGATGAAAGAATATTTCAAGTGGGATGGTAAGGAGGTGTCAGAATCTCAGAAGGGATATGAGGGGAAAGTTGATGCAAGGAGTCAAACAACTCTTTGTCCATGCCCCTGAATATCAGATTAATTGCCCTTCTTCCTCTGGTCATTTTTTTCTAAAGCATTTTAAACCATAGGTTCATAGGTAGGTACTAGGCTATCGGCAGGTTCATAGGTAGGTACTAGGCTATCGGCCCAAGGGCCTACGTAAGCCTAGCCAACAAGGTTCTCTGGCTTACGCCACCCAAGAAAGTTATTTTCCTGTGCCACTGTCCAGCAGAGACACAGAAGTGATCCCCAGGGTGTATTTCCTATTTCCCATCCACTCATCAAGATTTTTCTTGAAGAGTGCTAATGAAGATCTTTGCTTGACATAGATGGGTAGCCTATTCCAGAGTATGGGAAGTCTCTGGGACAGGAATCTATCCCTCCAGCATGTCCTGTTTATTGTGGTGACAAGGTTTAGGTCCCTAGAGCGTGTAGCTCAGAGGGTTTGGGATTTCTTTAGGTGTAGCATGTCCAACAGCTCTGGGTTTGACATAGCTTTATATGTTAGGCAGAGATCACCTCAGAGTAGGCGATATGCTACGGAGCAAAAACCTTCCAAACAAAAATAGAAGAAGAAATGTCAGTGAGACTCAAAAAGAGGTGATAGATTCCCAAGAGCACTGCTTTCAAAAGAAGTCTCAATGGCTACTATCTCTCCCCAGCTGTTCTTTCCAAATTCCAAGAAATCTCTCTCCTGCTGCATGCTGTCTTCATGACTAGAGACAGATTACTTCAGATGCCTGGCTTCTAAATATAATCCAGAATAGTTAGAGACTGCAGTGGTCATCCCTTCCATCTCAGTCAGGGATCTCTCTTCCTCCAGAAAATCAAATCCAACTGTTTTCTGAAATCCTGCCTCAGTTCCAAAGAGGTGAAGGCTTTTATTTAAGAATGTTCCTGGTTCCCATAAAGGAGAGCACTTAGAAAGCAATTTTGGACATTTAAAAGCTAAACACCTTTCTTTTGGTCCAAAAATTCAGGATGCTTATTTTACAAACTCTATTTTGTCGTCCGTTTTCCAAGGCCTTTCCTGTCACTCTAGACCTCAGAGATACTTACCTGCACACACCAGTTCATAAAAAGGACATACATTGCACAAGATTCTTGCACTGGGAGTGTATGTTTAGTTTACATTTTTCCTTATGGTCTTTCTACTGCTGCAAGAGTTTTCATAAAGTACCTAGCAGTGGTCATAGCCTTTTGCAGACTTCAGAAAATCCATATTTTACCACTTCATACCTCTCAATCTCTTAGAGCAAGAAATCTGGAAAAAGCCATAAATGAAAGTGGGACAAAGGCCCAAAAATAGGGACAATTTTTAAATATTGCTTTTACAAACTTAGAAAGTTGATAGAATAACAGGTTTTGCATTAGCATGAATTCTCTGAAGGGTATGAAGTCTGAAACACAAATGTCTGTCTTTATTTTCTAACTTCATTCTTTAATGTTTGCCACTAATTTACCAGAAAACCAATATTTTATGAAAAATGGACCAAAAATATGAGGCAAAAATCTGGACATTCTATGAAAATCTGTACAGTTGAGAGGTATGTTTCCCATGTTTGGATGATTGCCTCATTTCAGCTCCTTCTAAGGTACTCTAGCAGCTCAGTTCAGTATTGATCTTTCTAATAGCCTGAGTTTCAAATTAAATCTGAAAAAATCTTTGTTTAAACCCCAGTCATAGGTTAATGTTTCTAGGGGATATGCTAGACGCATGTGTCTCTTCACTGTTCACCTCCCTTCAGACAAAGTGTTATCTTTTCAGCTTCACTTCATGAACCTGGCCCATCAATGTCCACTGCAAGAGAGTTTCTGAAAAATCTGTATTACCTATCTTTGTCCATCCTAATGGTATTGTTTGACAGACTATACGCAAGGAAAATCCTGGGGTACCTCAAAATCAGTCTGGGTTTTGCGTCATCATCCCTT
Organism: Protopterus annectens; assembly: GCF_019279795.1. Lineage (NCBI taxonomy): Eukaryota > Metazoa > Chordata > Ceratodontiformes > Protopteridae > Protopterus > Protopterus annectens. The sequence goes on from NC_056726.1 coordinate 445,657,005, forward strand.
ATACTTTCAAATTTCAGTGCTCCACTTCATCAGGAAGGAACTACTATGGTGGGCAATCAAGTCTTACTAAATCTAGACCTCCTATTTTCTCATGGGATCATAAGAATTTGCTAGGCTAACAGCTCTGGAGTCTTTTTAAGCCTAGCCATTCACTCAACTAAACTAGAACAGCTTTGGTATATGCCTGTGCTTTAGGGCATCTGCAGGCTGCCCTTGTCCATTAAGGACACAGGTGACAAACGAGAGGTGAATTTGTGATTTCCCCATCCATTGATCTAAACTGCATTTCAGTGGGCTTAAGAAATAGGTCTGCTTTACATGAATGGGTAGTCTGTTCCAGAGAAGGGGTAATCTCTGAGACACATACCTATTCCTCCAACATATTTTATGTCACAGAGAAGGTTTAGATCCCTGGCTTTGGTAATTCTAGTGCTGTTTGTTTTGCTATTATGCAGCAAATCCATCGGGGCTGGATCAAAGAATGCCTTGTAGGTTAAACATAGATCGCCCCTCAGTAGTATGTAGGAGACCGAGTACAGAGACATGACTTAAAAGAGGTCCTTACAGGAGATGTTATTTATACCCTGTATTGTTTTAGTGAGGAACCTGTGGCCGTTCCAGCTGTTTCAAATGCTATGCCAAAGGGCACATGATTATTGGTCTAATGAGGGCTGAGTATAGTGGCACTGTGATCTTCTTAAATCTGGTTACCATGCTCTTACTTATAAGCTGTGCCATGCAGAAGGATTTTCTTACCACCATGGACACATGGTTATCTGAGTTCAGCTTGTTGTCAACCTAAGTCCCAAGTCCATTACCACAGGGTCTACTGTAAGGAGCATGTTGTCAGTGCTGTAATTTGCAGGGGTAGTCATCTTTCCAAAGGATTATAATTATGCAGTTTTTTTTTGCAATGAATTTTAGGCCATGGCTATGGCACCAGTCTGTGTCAGACATCCTGGAAATTATCTACATTTTTGGAGGATTCGTTTGTACCCAGTTTGCCTTCGTCAGCAAATTTGGTCAGCCAGAGGTTTTCTTTTTCTGCCTTGACCTCAGAGAGGTATATTTCGAACAGGAGATGTCCCGGTATTGAGCTTTGCGGGACACCATTAGTAGCAGGCTTCTTGGTAGAGGTGGATTTTCCCCTTCTCCTGCTCACTCATTCAGAACAAACTCTGTGGACTTTGCATGTGGGCAATCTCTCAAAGTTCAGAGGAGATGTGGGAACCTCTTTTCTGGAACAAGCATATAAATCTGAAGGAGATGATAGCTCTAATAAATGCTATTAAAGCTTTAAGTCAGCTGTGGATCTCTGACCCCCAGTTAATGATAACAGGCAACACCATCATGATATGATATATAAACGAACAAGGGGGAATAATGTCATACCCTGTGCACAGACTAGGCATCATTGCTTGGGAACTGGTAATGCAAAGCAGCCTCACTTTTCAAGCCACATACATTTCATCCAAGCTGAACACAGTAGCAGACACTGTTCAGGATAGGCCCTCACAAGTAGATGCTGCACTCAGAGATCTTCTGGGAGATTGTCCATCTCTGGGAACTCCCCAAGTAGATCTGTTTGCCTCCTGTCTCAACAGAAAATCTGTTCTACGACACCTTATAAAAAAGACCTGGAAAGCAGGCACATTTTCTTTCTCATGATCTGGAATGTTCCTCTATGCTCTCCCCCTTTCCTGTGATATCTAAAGATCAAGCTGGGCTTGCCAAAGATGCTTCTGGTGACTCCTTTCAGACCGAGACAAGACTGAGACAACACTGGATGTTCTTCATCTCACATTGCTGCAGTCCTTACATATGGGTAGTCCGCTGTCCTCGGTCGGCCCGAATACCAAAGTATTAGGCTGACGTCGGTCATGGGCGCCTAGATCTGACATCAGAGCATCAGGGTATAAAAGCGCATGACCGACGTCATATCCTCAGTCTTTTTTGCTGCATGGTCCGATGCAGAAGCAGCGTTGCAAGTGCCGTTCGGCGTTCTGAAATTTTCGTATTCTGAGTTTCAGACCGAAACCAAGTTGGGCTAAGTACCCCGTTGGGGAATATTTTAGTTTTTTCTTGCCTCAGTTAATTCCGGATGTCAGAAAAAGTGAATAATTGTATTTCTTGTGGGAAACAGATACCGCATAGGGATTACCACTCTCTTTGTATTCCTTGTTTGGGACCTGAGCACGACGTAGTCGGGTGTCGCTTTTTTAATTTTGCAAGATGTGGCCTCTCAGGAGTCAGGCCAGGCTGAGGGGGCCTCTCAGGTTGCTGTTCTCCCTTCCTTGCCTAAGGTAGTTAGGCCTTCTCCTTCTGTCTCTAGGGCTCCTTCCAAGAGCAGGCCTGGTTTGCCTTCCACGGGTGTCAGTCCTAGTTCTGCAGGTTCTGTGCCTAAAAAACACATGCTTAAAATGGCAGAAGATTTAATTTCTTTAATCAGAGGTTCTATGCCCCCTCCTGATAAGAGACCTAGGGTGGAACCAGAGGTGGAAAGTTTGGAGCAGGCTTCAGATTACTCAGAGTCTTCGGCTGAAGACATTCAGGATTTTCCTCCTTATTCTGATTCAGATGCAGAGGATTCCACTCCTTCTGCTTCTCCTCCAGAGGATTTTTCTTTTTCAGAAACCCTGCATTCTATGAGGGAACATTTTAAATGGGAAGGTCAGGATTTCTCAGATTCCCGAAAGAGGCTTAGGGAATTTTTGTTTTTACCACAACATAGGCCCTTGGCTATACCTCCTGTTTTGGATGTTGTTCAAGACGTTTTCTCCGAGGCTTCCCTTAATCCAGACTCTCTGCCTCCTGCGCCAGTTAAGCCAGATAGGTATTACAGAGTACCTGAGGCTCATAAATATCTGTATAAGAGTCCAGGGGCTGACCCAGAAACTATTAGCCAGGGACCTAAGTTGTGTCAGGGCTTCTGTTGTAAAGAATCCAGTTCCTATAGATAAAGATGCTAGAGCTTTGGATAGATGGGGTAAGAAAGTGTATACCTCTTCCACTTTAGCAATGAGGGCTTTGAATTGCCAGTTTCATATGTTGAAGTATCAGAATTTTCTCCTTTCTCAACTAAAATCTAAAGTAGATGCTTTGGCAGAGGGCATAGAATGTAAAGAATTACAGGATTTGGTACATGCTTCTGAACAGGTGGGTAAGCATTCTTTGCAGTGTGGTTTCGATGCTTTACAGGCTTCTTCCAGGGTGGCTGCCACTGGTTCAGTTATTCGCAGGCACGCCTGGCTTAAGGATCAGAATTTGTCAGAGCATGTTAAAACTAGAATTTTGGATGCTCCTTTACAGTCTGAAGTTTTGTTTGGTTCTCCTGTGGAGTCTGTCTTGAAGAAAATGGAAGACAAGGCTAAGTCTATGCAGACTGTTAAAGATTTTTTGCAGGTGCAGCCTCCTAAGTTTAGCAGGAATTGGCCTACTAAGGGATTGGCTTATCCTTCTTCTGATTTACAGTCTAGGGGTAGATCTAGACGTGGTAAGGGCAGAGCTCAGAGTTCTTTCAGGCCTAGAACATGGAGTTCACCTGCACAATCTACAGGTGAGGGCTGGGGCCAGTCCTTTCGTAAACAGGCCCAATGACCTGCATCTTCAGCTGCCAAATCCTTCCTGTCTGGCAGCTCCTTTGGGAGGAAAGTTGGCACTCTTCAAGCAAAACTGGCTTTTAATCACCCAGGACAAATGGGTGTTGGACATTATAGACCGAGGCTACAAGTTTTATTTCCATACAGTGCCTCCTTTCAAAGGCATGCCAGACGTTCCTCCTCAGCAAAGGGTAGAGGCTCACAAGCAAATTTCTTTACTTCTTCAAATGGGGGCTATACAGCAGGTCCCTCTGTCAGAAGTGGGCCTAGGATTTTATTCTCGCCTGTTTCTAGTACCAAAGAAAGGAAACACTTGGAGGCCAATTTTGGATTTATCTATCCTCAACACATACCTGGACATTCCAAAATTCAAAATGTTGACGTTGCAACAACTTCTACCTCTGTTGGGCAAAGATCACTGGATGGTAACTCTGGATCTCAAAGAGGCTTATCTTCATGTTCCTATCAGGCCCAGTTGCAGGAGATACCTGCGTTTTGGCTGGGACTTTACATTATCAGTTCTCTGCATTGCCCTTTGGCTTATCTACTGCGCCCAGGGTGTTCACAAAGGTTCTGGCTCCAGTGATAGCCTTCTTACGGTTAAGAGGAATACAAATTTATCCTTATTTGGACGATTGCTTGATTCTGGCTCAAGACAAGTACGAACTTCTTCATCATCTACAGTATGTGATGGCAGTGTTAAGGTGCCTAGGGTATTCTGTGAACGAAACAAAGTCCAGTCTAGTACCCTCTCAGGAAATGTGCTTTCTGGGTGTGAGACTGAATACAGCTTCCCAGATGGCCTTTTTGACCCTGGACAAGCAAAAGAACCTTACTCTTTACTTCCATCAATTGTCTCTACGGTCCAGGCTGACTGCAAGGACAGTCCTTCAAGCCTTGGGGTTCATGGCATCTTGTATTCTGGTGCTTCCCAATGCCAAACTGCATATGAGGAAGCTACAATGGTATCTCAAAAATGTATGGACACAACACTGCCAAGATCTGGACACTGTCATTCAAATAATACCTTGCATTCAAAAGGAATTTTTGTGGTGGGCTCAGGAATGTCACCTAAACAAGGGACTCTCTGTGACCCGACCAGAGGCGAGTCAGATTTTAATGACAGATGCCTCGGACAAGGCTTGGGGAGCACACCTCAATGGAAAATGGGTGCAAGACACGTGGCCTGCCAGACATTTACTTATCAACTTGAAGGAGATGTTAGCAGTCCAATTTGCATTGATGGCTTTCAAGGATTTACTTCACCCAGGGCAAGTGTTGATTCTAACAGACAACACAACTGTCATGTGGTACATCAACAAGCAAGGGGGAACCCATTCGTACCCTCTTTGCAGGCAAGCAATGATTTTGTGGGAGACTGCTCTCAGTTTACACCTCAATCTTCCGGCAAGGTTTCTACCAGGAGCACAGAACTCCTTAGCAGATGTTTTGAGCAGACAGATAGTGGATCCCCACGAGTGGAAATTGGATCCTCATGTATTTCGAAAATTGACAGTGATATGGGGAACTCCAGACATAGATCTGTTCGCTTCTCCACTAAATTTCCAGTTGCCAAAGTTTTGCACAAAAATGTTTCATCCCACAGCTTGGAAAGTGGATGCTCTATCATTCAGTTGGAGCAATCTTCACGTCTATGCCTTTCCGCCTCTGCCTCTCCTCCCCAAGGTACTCTTAAAGGTCAGACAAGACAAGCCCTCCATGATTCTAATAGCTCCAGATTGGCCTCGACAGCACTGGTACCCTCTGCTGAGGAGTTTAGTACGGGAGCCTCCATGGCCTTTGCCTTGATTCCGCACCTTTTGTCTCAGGAGGGCAATCATTTCCTCAATGTCAGGATTCAGTCCCTGCATCTAACAGCCTGGCGTATTCTGTTCTAGAACCTGGAGGTTCGCAGCTTCCACAACAAGTTTTGAATGTTATTTTGGAGGCCAGAAGGCCTAGTACAAGGAAAGTTTATGCTGGTAAATGGAGGAGATTTTTACTTTGGAGCAAAACAAAGAGCTTTGATGTTTCCAGGCCTGATTTAAGTGTTTCTCTTCAATATCTTACAGAATTATTAGACAAGGGTTTGTCTTTCTCCTCCATAAAGGTTCATGCTGCAGCCATTTCTGCTCACTATGACTGTGACCCTCCATTATTCTCTCATCCTTTGTTTAAGCAATTTCTTAGAGGGGCAAAGAACATAAGACCCCCACGTAGAGCTCCTACTCCTGCCTGGGATCTCAATTTTGTGTTGGAAAAACTTACTTTACCTCCTTTTGAGCCTGCAGCTACTGCTGAGTTAAAGTTTTTGTCTTGGAAGACTGCTTTTTTGTTGGCCATTACATCTGCTAGAAGGGTTTCTGAATTACAGGCTCTTATGGCAGTTGACCCTTCCTAATTTTTCATAAGGATAGGGTATCTCTGCGTACTAATCCTACTTTTATGCCTAAAGTGGTTTCAAAGGTGGCCTTGAACCAATCAATTCATTTGCCTACTTTTTATGCAGATCCCCAAAATAAAGGGGAGAAAATTTTGCACACTTTGGATATTCACAGGCAGTTGCGTTATTATTTGAGCAGGACTAAAGGGTTCAGTCTCAGCAGTTGTTTGTTTCTTTTGCTTTAGGTTCTCAGGGGAAACCTGTTTCAAAACAAACTATTTCTAAGTGGATTGGATTTTGTATTGCTTTTTGTTATTCTCATCATGGTAAGGAGGTTCCGGCTGGAATCAGACCTCACTCCACTAGGGCTACTGCCACTTCTACAGCTTTTTTAAGGGGAGTAGCTACTAAAGATATTTTGGAAGCAGCTACTTGGAGTTCAGTGCATACTTTTTCTAAACACTACCACCTTCCTCTTTATTCCAAATCTAGAGCTGGATTTGCCACTGCAATCTTACAGGGCATTTTGGCAGCTCCCAATGCTTTATAATTTTGCCAGCCTCCCTTTACCTCTGCTTTGGGATTCTACCCATATGTAAGGACTGCAGCAATGTGAGATGAAGAACATAGTACAGTTTTGTACCTACCATAAATGTAGATGTTCGAAGATCCACATTGCTGCAGTCCAATTTACCCTCCTTCCTTCCCCTCTGTAGTTTGGAATAATTGTATGGTTTGGGTGGTAGCTGTCATTTGTACATGCCTTTGGGAAGTATTCTATTTTTGGCTGTGGCCTTTCTTTTTAGGGCCTTCTGACATCTGGGGCAAGAAAAGACTGAGGATATGGCGTCGGTCATGCGCTTTTATACCCTGACGCTCTGATATCAGATCTAGGCGCCCATGATCGACGTCAGCCTAATACTTTGGTATTCGGGCCGACCGAGGACAGCGGACTACCCATATGTAAGGACTGCAGCAATGTGGATCTTCGAACATCTACATTTATGGTAGGTACAAAACTGTACTTTTTCCCTTCTCATGCATCTGTCAAGGGATATTTTACCAAAAACTTCCTCAGTGTGGATTTGCTCACACAGGACAAGGGAATCCCTAATCCACCCAGCTTTCAAAATCTCTGCCTGGCTGTATGGATGATAGGTTTTTCATCCCATTTAGGCACTCTTGTTTTCTGAGTACATGCAGTTGATATTAAAGAAGGCTAGAAATCTTGCTACGAGAAAATCATACTTAGCCAAATGGAAAATATTTTTTTTAGTTGGTGGTGTAAAAGAGAACAAGATCCAGCCCAAGCAGGGGCTTCTCAATTCTTCAGTATCTGTATGAACAGATCAACTCAGGCCTAGCATATACTTCTGCAAAGGTACACATTTCAGCTGTTTCTGCTTGTCTGCCTTTGGCTCCACCCTTTCTTCCTTATTCTGAGTTAAATACTTTTTGAGAGGGATATTATACCACCTAGAAAACAAGTGACACTTACTTGGGATCTTATTTTTTTTAATTGGAAAAGTCATCTTAATTTTTTATTAGAAAAGTTTTCTCTTTCACATTTTGAATATGCTGAGTTTGTTCTTTAAAATATTAAAAATACCAAATTTGATCTTGGTTAATGGAAGATATTATTACAATACAAAGGGGTGGTTTATATTGCCTTGTGTGCCTCCTTTCCAGCATTTTAGGTCAGTAAAACAATTGGTCCTATTACAACTAGAATTTACCAGCACAATTATGTTATTAAAAAGGCAAATTCTGCTAATGCATTGCACAAACATTCTGTTGTGTGTAAGGATTTCAAGAAATTTGCTTTTTGTGTTTTGGAAAAAATTCTTGTGCCAGAAACGGGTAGTAAATGGGAGCTTTTATGTTGAACGTAAGGAGTTTGTGTGGCAGGTTTTGCTTAATGGTAGCGTTTCACCAGGGTTAAATGAGGTGATTTCTGTGAAGCCAATTTAATGATTAAAGCAGCATCTATTTAACATCAGCAGTTTTTATGTATTAGTTTTTATATGTTGTATATATGTTATTTTAGTATTTTGTTAGGTCAACAATGTATTTTTAATCTTTATGGCTTTAAGAGTGAGATTGCTTGTATTTGGCTCATTTTTTAAAAGGTTATTTAAGTAACAGGAAGTTTTTGTGTGTATTTCTGAAGAAGTTCATTGTTGAATGAAAGCGCAAAAACATTAAAGTTCTGGTTTATGGCACTCTTGGCTGCGTTTTATTATTTTTTACATTAGTAATATGCTGCCATTTGTGTTTTGGTTATTTTGTTATTTCACGGAGTGTATGCAATCGGACTGTCCCAAACGGAGCTTTTTAGTTTAACAGGAAGTAACAGAAGAGATGCTGTTGTATTGAACAACGATAGTTTGTAAATCAGTCTTACAGCACTATTAGACTGCATGTCACAATTAAAAGATCGTATTCAGTCTCACAGCACTATGAGACTGCATGTCACAACTGAAGGATCATATGGATGCATTAGTGGCTGCTACTAAAGACATTGGGAGCGTTCGTTATGGCAGCCAGGTACCAGCATTTGTGGCTGTCTGTTCGAACAAAACAACAGAGGTTCCTTATAACAACACTACTGTGGATGGGCGTGAGAGGCTACAATGGGGTTTAGTATCGGGCAATCTCCGAGTTTGGTTTTTATCTAAATATGTGTTCACAGAGGGAGCATCTGTTGCTGCCCCTGTTGTTTAGGGGAATGGAGTTGGTAATGATTACAATCTTACTTCTTCTTCTTCTTTCGGCTTTTTCCCGGTTAGGGGCCACCACAGTACTCATGATTGACAGTGGAGTTTTTACGGTGTCGAGTTGCCAGCCCGGCGCCCAACCTTCCACAGATGGCATACACACACACTCACACCTAGGGCCAGTTTAGTGTGTCCAATCCACCTACCACATGTCTTTGGGATGTCGGAGGAAACCGGAGCACCCCGAGGAAACCCACGCGACCACAGGGAGGACATGCAGACTCCGCACAGAAGGCACCCCAGCCAAGGATCAAACCAGAGAACCTCTTGCTCTGAGGCAGCAACGCTAACCGCTGCACCACTGTGGCTGCCCAATGATTACAATCTGACTCTCAAGGCTAAAATGAGAAGGTTTAAGAGATATCTACACAAAATTTAAAATCTTACAAATGGATATCTTGCTGCTCAATTTTTATATTACCAAGAAACGTGTGCCTAGAGGGTTAAGGATGCACAAATATCCCAATGGTGCTGTTGTTGGTTCTATTCTACACTATGAACTCCTTGACTTCTATTTTGACCGATGTGGAATAGAACTAATGGGCATTATTGTGAGGGACAATATGCGACAGCTGAAAAAATTAAAAGAAGAGATTACTAAACTGGATACAGAAACGAGGAAGGATTTATTGTTTCCTGACCACTCTGATCAGTTGGCAGACCTTTTTCAAAAGTGAATAAAATGGAGGAGATGGCTTTTAAAAGAAAGCAAAAAAAGGTACTGAGAGATGAAAGAGATTATTTTGAGAAAGCTGTTTACCCAAAACCTCAGGGTACAAGTAGTTCGACCATAGATCAACTCATTCATGATGTAGGTGAAGATCAGAGGACTGACTATAATGAACAGTGGAGCATTTTTTCAGAGGAAAAGGTTCTGAGGAGATCAGAGAGATTGGAGGAGAAGCAGGACAAACAGTGGACAAAGAGAGGCAACTCTCGGGATGTAGACAGTTACGATTACAATTACAAGAACAAACACATGTCCCGGTCTCTTTATTCCAGACAGGAATTTCAGAAGACCAGTCGCCATGAGAAGCGGTAATGATGGACTTTTCAGTTGAGGAAATGGACACTTCCCCTAAAGGTACTGTGTTTGATTATGGGGGATGTTTGATTTACAATTTTTCTAGGTTGGACATAACACCTGTTTATGAGACTCTTTTTCAGAAGGGTTTAAGTTTATACCAATGAGTAGACCTAATGTTGTTGATTATTTAACAGAATTAAAGTTATACACGAGGAAATTGAATTTAAGATGTATATTCCTTGATAATATGACATGTGCTTCTGGCTAGGAGCTTTGCAGACATTGTCTATTCGGTCCACCCCTTAGCCCCCTTATTGCACTATTTGAATGGCTTTGTGAAAATTAAAAATCTTAAAATCTGCAAATTTGCAACCAATTCTAAGAACTCTTCCCATCACTGTCACTCCCTACACACCCTAAACTGGCTAGAACTCCACAACCACCTAAAGTACCTACAACTTACAACAGCCCACAAACTCATCTTTAAACCAGCAGAATGCCCCTCTCTTGCTAAATCTCTAACACCCTACACACCTACCCGTACCCTGAGATCCACAGGCCAAAACGTCCTGCATGTACACAAACCCATCCACCCAACTGGTAAACTACTACTATCCCACACTATAGCCAAACTATGGAACAATCTCCCCACACCACTACGTAATATACCTAACCACAACAATTTCAAATCCATGCTTCTCTCCCATCTTTCCTCCAAATGGGAATGTCCTTCACATGCTCCCACCTAAAACACCCACACTACTAACTCCACACCTAAATCACCATTTCTTTGCCTACTTTAACTTAATTCAGAGATCTTGCTCAGAACACCTTTTCATAAATCTTTTGCATGTATGCATCTGGCCTACCTGACTGATTTTCTCAAACTTTCATTGTTTGTTTTTCTTATCCATTGTACCCATAATATTGTTTTCCTCTGTAATATTGTTAATTTGTCTCCATTCGTATGTATTTTTATGTCTGTTTGGGGCTTTTCCCCTCGGGTCTCCACTGAAAAAGGGCAAGTCTTACCCAGCTGGACCAACCCGGTTAACAAATGCAAATAAATAAATAAATTATGTTAGAGAATGGTGCAGAGGTTTCAAACCAAAATATTATAATTTATCTGGTGATGAGAATAAACTCTTGAATATGCTAGCTAATGACAGGAGTATAATAGTTATGAAACCTGATAAGGGGGGGGGGGGTGGTAAATATGGATAATTTTTTTTACTCCTCTAAGATGATGGATTATTTGAATAACAGGGAGTTTTTGTGGAAGTTTCTTGTAATGAGATTTATATGGCATATCATGTGATTGATTTGGAACTAGACATATTTGTTTCATATGACCTACCCCTGAAACTGAGTGAGTTTTTCTTAGTAAGGAATCCGGCTATATTAAGGATACATAAGGTTCATAAGTCCACCATGGATCCGCCACTTAGACCAATAGTGGTGTCGGGGGAGGGGGGGCAAGACTGAACCATTTGCTAGATTTGTCGACCACAATTTAAAAATGGTTGGGGTTGCCAAAAATCTTTATTAAAGGATTCATGGCATTTTCTTGAATCCATAGCCTGTGTTCCTTTTTGTGCTGATGGTTTGATAACAGTGGATATAAAGGATATATTTTTGGTCATACCACATGAGCTAGGACTGGAGTGGTTTCACGAGGCTATGGTTTTGGGTACAAAACTGAGAAATGATGAGATCAATCTTTTACATCAGTGCATGGAAACTGTTTTAGTTAATCATTTTGTGTATTATGAAGGAGAATATTTCAAGCAATGTAAGGGGGGGTGGCGATGGGGGCTGCATTTAGCCCAGTTTTTGCCAGTGTGATTCTGTGGTACAAATATTGCCTGAAAACAGACAGTAGAAGCCTTCCTGCTAGATGACTACAGCTAGCCCTATATGGTATGGTCCGGAGATGACTAGTCTGTCTGACTTTAACTGTGTTTTATGCTTTGTCAAGGTGAACAAAGTAGCACAGTCTGCTTATGAGCGTAGGGTACAGTGATTTACTAAAGTGTAATCTATGAGAGAGTCAACAACAGTTGTTAAGAAAAATAGATCAGGGTTATGCAACACCCTCAGCATCAGTGCTAATGAGAGCATTTTGTTTGGCACTTCACATAGGACCGGTAAAGGTTGATACTTTGATCATAGACATCACAGTGTGTGCTACTTGAGAATTCAGGGTTGTTCTTCTAAGGCTCCTATATGTCAAGTGCACCTATGCATCCCAAAAGTTGCAATACCTGCACTGTTTGAAACAGTGCTCCCACTAGGTGTCACCCAAGTAATAAGGTAGTATTTCTGCAAACACCTAAACTTGCCTGAAGGATATTGTGACTGAGTAAACATTCTCAGTAAATGCCATGTTTAATGTCGGGAAAGTTGCATTATAATATTTGTTACTAGCTGTTAGGGAGACATGGTTATACATAGTAAAACAGCAAGTGTCATGGATTTGAAAACTTATTTGTGGAGGCTGGCAGAGGTAAAAGTTAGGATCAGTAAATCTATGTGTGCATCTAATGCTATCAAAAAATGAAAATAAGACTTATTATTTTTGTGTGTTTATGCAAGTCATATGATAATCCTTTTTATTTTATTTTCTAACTGGATTTCTTGCAAATTTGAGTATATTTATTGCCCATATTTAATTAAAAGCAAACTGAAATGCATACAGCGTCGTTGAATAATTTTAAGAAACTAAGGGCCGTGTGTATCTTTGTTAGATTCTGGGTAATTTCTCTAAAAAATTGCTCTTAATAAATTTGCATATGTTTTGATATTAAGGTGTCAGTTTTGGCGGTACATCTGAACTACTTATGTCTTTATGTTATGTTTATGTATTTATTACACACAGACACACACACACACACACACACAAATGGAGTTTAGCAACCTGGGAAAGGTTTGTATACCATGCAGTCCTAGTGTCTGTTGCATCAGTAATGTTTGTTCCTGCAGCTGGAGCTCTGTTTACATATCCAGTGTTAATGGTAACAGCTGTAGCTTTTGTTTGCAAAGCTTTAGACAAGAGATTGAGGCTGTCTCTCATTACGTTGAGAATGTGATTTGCTTTCCAAATGAATTATTTTACTTCAAGAAAAGCTCTGCAAAAAAAAAAAAAAAATCAAAGCATCAAAAGAAACTTTTTCTCCATTTGTCTCTTTCTGGCCTTAACAGCCATAGTTTTCCCTATCTCATAGAGAAGGCATTGCTGTGGTCTTACACTCCTCTTAAGGAAAACCTTAATTTCTAACCCCAAAGCAGAACCCTACATAAGTTCATAGGTGTGTACAAGACCAACAACCACAAGGACCTTTTTAAACCTAGCCAAGCAGTTTTGGTACCCTTGATATGTGTAAGCAGAGGCTTGGGAGATGAAATATTTACAAGCAGGCGCCTGGGAGACGAACCATTTACAGGCTGCCTGTATCCATTAGAGACATAGGTGCCAAACCAGGGTTGAACTTCATGAACTGGAGATGCTCATGACAAGATCTTTGTTGCAGTGCATTTATTACATGGGTGGTTTAAGCTGCAGAGGGGTGTTTCTTCAGACCTGAGTTATAGAGCAGTTTGACATTCCCAGGTGGCACTCAGTTATGTCTCACAGTCTCATGTATTGGCCAAACCCTCCTCCACTGTCCAGAAAATATTGATTTCTGCCCACAAACCTTCCACCAGGAAGATTTATAAGAGTAACTGGGAAAGGTTTTCCTTATGGGCCAAACAGAAACAGATTGACCTCTTTATGGCCCCCATCCCTATGGTGTTGGATTTCTTTGCTTCCCTTTTTAAAGATGGGGCTAGTTTCTCCACAGTCAAGGTTCAGTTGGCTGCTGTCTCCAATTTTCACTTAGGGAGGACTCTTCGTCATTGGCCTTCATCTTAACTTTGCAAAGCTTACTTAAGGGTATCTTTTACTTCGTCCTGCCATTAAGGATCCTACTCCCCCTTGGGATTTGACTGCCATGTTGCAGGCCCTGGTTTATTCTTCTTTTGAACCTGCAGCCACAGCAGCCTTAAAATTTCTTTCTTGGAAGACTCTTTCTGGTGGCCATTTCTTCAGCAGGTAGAATCTCAGAGTTACAAGCTCTTTGTTCCAAGTTCCTGTATCTAATTTTTCACAAAGACGGGGTAACCTTACACACGAATCCATCCTTGCCTAAAGTGGCTACAGAAGCCAATATCAGTCATTCCATTAATCTTCCTTTTTTTCTTTCCAAATTTCCAGAATAAAGGGGAGTACACTCTTAATTTACTTGATGTGCATAGGCAATTACATTTCTTTTTGGACAGAACTAAAACTTTCAGGAAATCCAAGCAGTTGTTCATATCTTTTTCTGACGTCAAACGAGGTAAAGCAATCACCAATACCTCCTTGGCTAGATGATTGAAAGACTGTATCTCCTTTGTTTATTCTTCTAAGAACATTCCTGTACCTGGTCAGATTAAGGCCCCCACTCTACAAGGTCTGTGGCTACCTCTCATGCCTTTTGGTCAAGAGTGTCTCTTAACAACATCTGTTCAGTGGCTATATGGTCTAATCGTCATACATTCATTACTCATTATAAGTTGGACATCATTTCTGGAAGTAGGTCTTCCTTCGGCTCTGCTGCGGAATATTCTTCCTTGAGGGCCACCTGGGGTTCCTCTAGCTGGGGACTGTCCCACAGGTTAATGACCGAATGAAGATGACAACATCAGATAAAGAAGTTATGTTCTTATCCTAATGTTCCATCTGTGCTGTCTGTCTTCATTCTTCATTAACCTTCCGCCTCCTTCCCCCAGTCCTATGTTTCAAGTGACCTGATGGATGTGTCCATGGAACCACTGTTCCTGTTTGAGCTCTTGCTCAACTTTTTATCTGTACCTTTGATATCTTATTTGTAGCAGCCTGTGTGTATGTACTTATAGCAAACTCAATCTGAGGCATTCTGGGAGGGAAGGGGGATTATGGGAAGGGAGGAGGAGCTCTAGCTTCGAATCTCAAGCTTGTGAATCGGCCAAATCGGTTCTGAGGGTCGGAACCATAACCCGCAGGTTAATGACAAATGAAGATAGACAGCACAGATGGAACATTAGGATAAGAACATAACTTCTTTATCTGATGTTGTCATCTTCATTGGGTCATTAACCTGTGGGACAGAGTCGTCTTTTTTTCTGTATGTACTGTGTCTTCTAAATCTGCTGTTTTTGAAACATTTTCTCATACTCAGCCAGTCTTTTCTTTGGTTCATCTTCTTCTACTTTCTGTAGTTTTATCAACTCACCTGAAAAGCTTTTTAAAACTTATGCTGTTTCTTCCATCCTCATGTCATTGACTTTATATAGCCTTATTTTAAACACATCTGAGTGCATTTTATTTATTTTCCTCTGAATAACTAGAAACTGCCTCCTGTAATAAAGCTGAAACTTGAGTTGCTTTTTTCTGAACAGCTGCAGGGTTTTCTACAGCCAGAGCCTTTTTTTTTCTTTTCTGGTTGATTTACTCATACTTTCTCCTTATTTCTTCTGTGCTGGCATATAGGGAATGTCATTAATATATTACTAGCCATTAATTGAATTTAACCATGTTGATCACTTTTACTTTGCTAAAAAAAAGTCTCAGTTTTCACTCGGGGATGGTTCCAATCAACCTGCTTCTTACTGTGCATCCACCTTGGATCTGTCATCAACTCCTACTTGAATGTTAGTATACGTTCAATCCCTGCATGGATTTCTCAGTCTGATATTGCTTATTTCTTCCTAGCTTCTCCTCACGTTATTAGTTTCCATCTAAGACGTAGAAGGCAGGGATGGTCTATACTTCTATTAAAGTTATCTTTTTTGCCATTTTGGGCTATCTCCAGCTGGTTCCACCTCTAGCAAGCCTACTCCCAGTCAAACAATTCCTCAAGGGAATAATGTACATCATGCCACTTAGAAAGAGGCCACCGCCCTATGGGGAACTTAACTACACACTAGAAAGGCTGATTGAAGCACCTTTTGAAACAGCAGCCTCATCTCCCGTAAAGTTTCTGATTTGGAAGACAGCTTTACTGGTGGCCCTTACCTCAGCTGAGAGAGTATCATAACTGCAGTTCCTTATGTATGCCTCTGTGTGTACTCCACACTGTACCTCAGAACTAACCCTATGTTTGTTCCTAAGGTAGTGTCAGAGTTTACTTTCAACCAAACCATTTGCTTCCTGCTTGCCTGATATCCTAATCCCTAGACTAGGGAGGAAAAAGGTGGCACTCCATGGATGTGCACAGATAGCTACAAATTTACTTGGATATGGTAAAATACATCAGAAAGCAAGCTAGTTCATCTCTCTGGCAGAAAAGAAAAGGGGATAGTTGACATCTTCCTAGTGGCAGTCTCACTGTATTCACTTCTGCTGCAAGGGCAAGCAGCTAAAATGCACAGTGAAAGCTCATAGTACTAGAGCTGCTGCTGCTGCTACTGCTGTGG
Organism: Protopterus annectens; assembly: GCF_019279795.1. Lineage (NCBI taxonomy): Eukaryota > Metazoa > Chordata > Ceratodontiformes > Protopteridae > Protopterus > Protopterus annectens. The sequence continues at coordinate 445,673,268 of NC_056726.1, forward strand.
CTTTTATGCAGATTGTAGATTTCCAGTCCATCTTAGAAGCAAGAACATCTGTCCACACCTTTACTAGGTATTATGAATTGAGCACTCACACCAACGTGGGGACTGGGTTTGCTAAAGCTATCATGGAACACATTGTGAATAATTGTCACTCCGTGTTTCCATCATGCATTCTGTCTAAGCTTTGGGAGTCATCTAAAAAGTAAGGAATACAGCAACAGGGATCTAATGAAGAACGTAGTACAGTTGTATAGGTAAGTTACCATACTAGTAGATGTCCACTGTTCAGTACTATTTCCCTCTGACCTTTCCCTGTAGAGAGATTCCTATGAAGCTAGACTTTGTGGCAGGGGTTGGTCCTCTCTCCTTTTTCTTAGGTAACACGGCTTTCTTCCTTCCCCACCCACTTTTTGTTCAGCACTAGTGGTTTGCCTCAATGTATGGACTAAGGGTAGTGAGATTCAACCAATCTACCCCTGTGTTCTTGGTTCCATCTGTTCCTTAGAGAACTGCTTACTCCTTAGAATGGGATCACTTTCTTTGAGCTGTGCTCTGGATTTATCTCTGTATTGGGAGTAAGAAAGATCTAAAGATGGCACATGCATAGGTCCCACTTATAGTAGAGTGCTAGAATGTGCTTCTCTGCAGGTATACACCATCCCAGTGGGAAGGAACATGAGCTGTTAAAGACTGTATGGATGGACAAGGTCACCTAGTGGAAAAGTTCCGGAAGTAAGAATTACTGCAACAGTGATCAATTTGAACATCTACTATTATGGTAGGTTACCTTCTGGATTGTGTTTTCTGTGTGGTTGTGGTTGACCTTCCTCAGTGTCTTTGCACACCTTCCCTTGACCTCGCAGAGGGAGAATCCATTTTGGTGGTTATTGTGGATGTATTTAGAGAGTGTTCATACAACTGACTTTCTTCATATCTGGGGAAAGATGGTGACTTGTATCAAAGGGAAAAGAGGAGGAGCTGAAAACTTATAAAATTTTTATCAGTGCTGAACAGACTGAAAACTGATATTTCAGTCCTTTTGGTTGAGGAGGAGGAGGATGAACTATGGCCATGCAGATGTATCATTGTGGTAAGTACTTAATCAGTGCTGTATTGGTTATTAGTGAAAGAAAATGTTTGTTGATAGATGTGTGTATTTAATATATATATATATATATATATATATATATATATATATATATATATATATATATATATATATATAATTTATTTATTTAATGTCCATTTTCAGCAGAGGCCCAGGGAAAAAAGCTCCCATAGACAAAGTTACATAGACTACACGGAGGTTAGCAAATAATTATAAAAACAAAGTGATTATATACAATGGGTTAGTAGTGTTCCCTAGTAGGGACTCACAATTCTCATGGACAGACAAAAGTAAGAGACATCAGATTGAAAACAAAGCTTGGTGATGTAGTTACAAGTTATGATAATTGCAGAATATGCTTTTAGTTTATAACTTAATCAAGGTTGGTACATGTGCATAGCCAATTCACTTTGAGATACTGTTTGAGGTTTTTTTTAAGAGACTTTTGGAGGATTGTAGGGTTATATAGTTTGGCAATGAATTCCAGGTTTTGCCAATGAATTTGGGAAACAGGGATTCATCAGCAGAGTTATTAGCTTTGTGGGCTTGGACCAGTAGTTTATTGGTTGACCACAGGGATCTTAGGTTGCTGTATGGCTTAATAATATTTTTAAGTGAGGGGGGGGTATCCTTAGGGTGGTACAAAATTGTGTGCGCTATTAAAGGTTGATTGAATTGAATTAAGCTGGGCAGTTCTAGCCACTCTAGTTGTTTAAGGTTCTGGCAGTGGTGGGTTCTATAAGTGGAGCCAGTGGCGAATCTGGCAATATGATTGTAGCTATGGGACAGCTTACCTAGTTTAGATTTGTTGAGGTTTGAGAGTACAGGTGAGGCATATAAAAGAGTAGAGAGTAGGTGTGATCGGGTGTTTGCATTCCTAGCCAGTGGGGTTAAAAATGTCTTGCTTCTATACAGTGATCCAAGCTTCTTATTGATGGTCTGTATGGTTTTGTTGACCTGTAGGTCAAATTTGAGATTATTGTCTATGATAACCCCTAGCAGTTTGGTGTGATTATCTGGGGAAATAGTGGTCCCATTGTTAAATGTGACAGAGAATGAAAGTGTGGTGGATCTACTAGTGGGAGAGAAGAGTAGAAGTTTAGTTTTATTGAGGTTCAGAAGTAGGCATTGGTTGGTGAGCCAGTTCCGATAGTATTAAATGTATTTTGGGTTAAGATTTGCAAGTCGAGGTGGCAGAGCAGATGACAATGGAATAATCTGCATATTGAATGCAGGTGGCTTTAGGGATAGCAGTGTGGAGATTGTTGATAAAAATAGAGAAGAGTAGTGGACTTAGTATGGACCCTTGAGGGACACCAAGTGTGAGAGGTAACTGGCTGCAGAGTTTTCCCTGCCATAGTACCGCCTGCTGTCTACCAGTCAGGTAGGACTGGAACCACTGGAGAGCAGGCTTGTTGAGGGAATTAGATTTTAGTGAAAGAATGAGAAGTTCTTGGTTGACCATGTCAAAGGCTTTTGATAGGTGAAGAAAGAGGGCAGAGGTTAGCCTATTGTCATTCCTGTTTTGGTTTATGGCAGTAGTAAAGGAAAGGAGGGCTGAGGTGGTGCTGTGGTATGGCCAGAAACCATGCTGGGAGTCGGATAGTAAGTTATTCTGTGAAAGGTATTGCATTAGTTGCTTGTGTACACATTTCTCCATTATTTTGGCTAGTGGGGAAAGAATGGCAATGGGTCTATAGTTGGATATGTCTGAGGAGCTACCACCTTTATGGAGTGGGATGACGTGAGATATTTTTCAGAGGGAGGGGATAGCATTTTCGGATAAGGTTCTGTTGATGAGGATAGATATGGGATATGCAATGGCATCTGCAGCTATTTGAAGGTACTCTGCAGGGAGGAGGGCAGCTAACACTGACTCTGAGAGTTACCTTGGGCTTTTGGTTTGGTTTGTATGATTGTATGTAAGCAGTGTTGTTGGCTGTACTTTAATTTGTTTTATTCTTTTTTAATTCTACACCAATTTTCAGGCTAATTTTAATTGGATCCTAGGGGTAAACTAGCAAATGTAGTCAATAAGGAGGGAGCGAAATTACTTTACCAAATTAAAAAGTAAATGCTTGGAACTGGAACACTGTGTGAGTGTAAGGATGATTCAAAGTAGTATAGCCCAATCTAGTGGCAATTGGCTAGATCCCTTCACTGTTGTTGTGCATACACCATTAAGCCTCAACAGTTTACAAAAACTAAATTGTAGTTCACCTATTACAATTGCAAAGCTGGAGGGAGTCAGGTTCTTGCTTCCCAGAGGTTTTACTTAGTTAAGATAGCCAGCTTCAGTGGAGAAGGTAGAAATTGCTTTATGCGGTGAATCCCAGGTTGGGGGGGGGGGGTCACTCGGGAAAAAAACCCGTGCAAACTATTATATATTAATATATATATATATATATATATATATATATATATATATATATTATACATATATATAGCGAGAGAGAATGTATATGTCTGTTTGTGTGTCTATATGTCTTAGTTTTTCAAGAAATTATCAAACTCAAAGGTATTTCTTTGTGGTGACATTCATAAACTAGCAATCCTGGCCTATCTTTATTGATGCAAAGATGAAAGGGGGTGGAGTTGGAGTAATGGTTAAGGTCTTTACCTCACAGGTACAAAGTACACGTTTTGATTCTGACCTCTGGTTATTAATTAGGTTTGAAATAATCTGTAGATTGATAGCCAGGTATTTAAGTGTGAACCTGTAATACTGAAGTCCATATTACTAAATCACATAATGTTGGGCTGTGTGATGCTTTAATGAATGATATGCATTGGATTCAGATGCATGATAAATAGTTTATCAGCTTTTCTTAAATGAGTTATTAAGAAGTGCTATGCAGTTATCAGATATATATTATGTAGTTTCTCAAGTCAGCATGTGTCTGTACTGATCCCTGTATATTATTCTATCTTTAGAACCAATGTTTAATACAGTATTGCTGCTTATATTCATAGCAATTCACAGATAATTTGGTTAGAAAAAAATGCAGAAGTATTTTATAAAAAAGACAAGCAAAGTTAAAGCATTAAAATACAAGGCTAGGTTGGCATGTAAAATAGGATAGGTTGACATGGTCGTCCTTTTATTTTGTAAAGTATAGGTTGATTTGTAGAGAACTTATTTTTGTTTACAAAAGTATGAATAGTGAGGAAGCAGTGGTTACCCTCGGCTTGGAGAAGTATGAACACAATTTTGGCACCAGGAATAATTCACATTTTGTTAAAAATACTACATACAAAACTGAGTTAGGAAAATGATGTTTTCAGTTTAGAGCAGGTAAATTATGAAATACCTTAATGATTCAGATAAAGTCTTCCAGCTTGAGTAGTTTTAAAGTTAGTATTGATAAATGGCTTGGAGATGAAGTTTACTCAGTATTTTAACAGGTGGTAAGCTCATTTGAGATCACTATTAAAACCCTGAGCTTGACCAACTTGAACATTTAATATTGAACATTAAAATAACTGTTTTTATTTCCCCCAGTTGCTTGATGCTTATTTTAATCGTGCATCCAAAGAACAAAAAGACAAATTCTTGAAGATGAAGGGATTTTCTCTTCTAGCAAACCAGCTGTACCTTCATCAAGGAACACAGGGGTTGCTGGAGTGCTTCTTGGACATGCTGTTTGGTCGACCTGTTGGACTAGATGATGAGTAAGTATTTTCCTGCATTAATATAATTAAAAATGATGACTTTTAATGTAACATAAGTAGGGATCCAATGTTGTCTTTTTCATCCAGCTCAACAATTGTATTATCAGATCTGACCGGATGTGACCCCTGAGCTTTTTTAAGAGCTTGGATTCAGGACTGTGATTCCTCCCCTACCATAATTCCTTTTTTTTCCCCCAGGTTACCTCATATCTTGTCTGTCACTTGATCTTTCAGGATGTGGATTCGAGGGTTCTGATATCGCTTTTAGGATAAGTCAGTATAGTGACTTTTTTGGGGTTTTCTTTTTTGAGTGTATTTATTTATTTATTCTGTGGTTTTTGGAAGCTTTCCAAATTTCCTTTTGTATCCTGTCCTTTCCCTAGGAAAAAAGTTAAGGTTAGCTAGGACCTTTAGTACCAATTTCTGTGTTAATATCTTATTTTATATGTCCGTCCATATACATATATATGTGTGTATGTATATATATATATATTTGTATAGTTATTTGTACCCAAATGCTATACTTTACCTTTAGCTGTTGTTTTTTGCTGTTTTGACTGTTGCTATTGTTGTAGTTGTTTCATTCCCAGCATGTCAGATAGGGCCACTGGATTTAAAAAAATGCTCAATCTATAGGCATATGATTTACTGCTTAGGGGTGTAACATCTGGATACTGACTGTGAAGCGTATGTTTCTTTCGGACCTAGGACCCTATGAGGCCACTGTGATAAGTTTGTGTTGAAGGGCCTTCCTCCTGCCTGACCAATAGTTTCAGTCATTCCTGCTCAGGCTCAGGAGGCATCTTCTTTGTCCAAAAAGATGGAGAAGTCCAAAGTTCCAGAAAAAGAAAAGGAGAAGGAAAAGGGCAAAGAACAAGATGGAGAGGCAGAGAATGGGAGCAGGAGAAAAATATAAGAGAAAACTAGAAAAAGATCTCTGGAGCTGTCAGAGCACCCCCCCCCTGTGTCTTTCCCTGGAACTAGTAAGTCCAAAACTTCATTCTCCATTTGTACAAGACAAGCATCAACTTTCTTCTCAGCCTCCATTGGTGGCTTCATCTTTCATGTCTTCCATTTGTCAAGGAGTCTATGAGAAGCAGATGTCGACAGGATGATATAGAAGTTCTTTCAGACACAGATTCAGTTGAGGGTCATCCTGGTGCCGACCCCTTCAGTGGCCCCGTGAACAGACCATACAGCTCCACCATTGGTTTCTCCAGTTCCAGTCTGATCATTGAATCTGAAGCCCATGGATCCAAGCCTGCAGATGCATCAGAGCCAGCAGCACTTTTGACTTCAACTCGGACAGTTTTCCTCAATCTCTCGACGACTCCTATGTTGGATCAGGAGGAGTCTCGGGGCTGAAGTGTCGGAGCCATGGGCTGGGATTTAGGGCTGGCTCTGAAGTTATCAGAGCTGTCCCTGCCCCTTGGTGCCTTGACACCAAATCTCTAAACCAGGTCATTCTGTTGTTAAAGCGCTCAATCCCTGCCCGCTGTGGCTTGGGTAGAAGCTTCTTTGACTCTGATTTCATCCTCTGATTTCGAGGCATTTGAGAGAGTTCTTTCCAGGTCCAAAGAAGACCTGTCTCTACCCCACTCATTTCTGTCCTGGCCTCCTTTGGATCCTGTATCTGTGTCCATTCATCCTGGTCAACAGGGATAGTCAGTCTCATTCAGCTTCAAGAGGTCTCACTAGGTGAGCATCCTGTCCGATTCCAAACTTTTTCTGGAAGCTCACGTGGAGAAGACACCTAGGAAATGTCTTTTAAGAGCAGACACTTGCATTTATCATGAGAGTCGGTCCCAGAAGACACTGATTTTGATAAAGAGGCTGGATGCCTATGATCCACTCTAGAAGACATTTTCTTTGGAGATATCCTGGAGTTAAGGGAACAGAAAGGGGACTGGTCCACCAGCGTGCCCTTTCCAGAGGAATCCATGTTCCTCACCATGTTTGTGTCTGGCTGTTCTACCTCCTGGGTGGTTCTTTTCACAGATGGACTAATAGACTTAGTTCTTCAGTGGGCATGGAAGGAACCTGATGTGGTGGAGACATAAGCCAGGCAGAATTTTACTGGCCCCTAGGAATAAGCCTTACAGGAGTAAGGGTTCCCCAGTAGATGCCATGTTTGTTTTGGCAGCCACTAGGAAAGAGCTATCAGAGGAGAGCACATCTGTTCATCCCCCTAATAGAGAATCTAGGGCATTGGACAGATTTGGGAAAAGTAACCTTCCGCAGTCTTTGCAGTCACAGTGCCTAGTTCACATGACCTGTTTTCAGAGGGTCATGATGGAGTTGCCAAAAATCCCTCTCTGGTAACTTGCCTGTGGACATCCAAAATCAGTAGAGTGTTAACTGTCTACCATCCAGTCCATGACTAATATATCCATACATCTACTATTTAATGCAGCTGATAGTACATCTAAGGCAGCAATCACTGGCTTTGCAGTCCAGTGGCATACCTGGACGTGCCTGCACATTTTTGTTGAAGGCTTCAAGACGTATTTTATCAGTACCCTCTGACATTTTGACCCTGTTTGGCCCTAATGTGAAAGAAACGCTTACCAAGAACAAACAGGAAGGCAAGACCCTATCTACAGTTGGCATATGCTCTTCCACCCCACAACGGATCTTCTCTCAAAACCAGCAGGGAAGGAAAAAGCTACAGTTCTGAAAATCCTAGGGTTTTGGTCCGGGTGTTCCTGTGGACAGATTCCCTCAGGACAGAGGGGGGAATAACTTGAATGGGCATCATCCCAGTGCAGAGGTGAACTGCAGAGTCAATGTTTTCTCTGCCCGTTCATCAAGAAACCCTACCAGCACTCCTAAATGGTTGCCAAACAGCCACATATTGAAGGCAGTTGAGGGCACTTATCCTGTACCCTCAAGCCTGGCAGGCCATCAGTCAAGTTTCTTGGGTGCAGAGGGTAATCACCAGAAGCTACATTACTCCATTTCTTTCCTCTTCTCAGAAGAAAGGAAATTTCCCACTTTTCCACCCAGTCAGATGGAATTGGCAATAGCAGAAGTAAGACAGCTGCTAGAAAATAGACATCCAACGGGTCCTCCCAGACCAATCAGAATCCGGATCTGTTCCCAAAAAGGCAGGTGACCTAAGGCCTATTTTGAACCTGAGCCACCTCAATCAATTTGTAAAACAGACAAAATTCCAAGTGGTCACATTTCAGTCCATTCTGCTTTTTCTGAGGAAGGATGTCTGGATGTTCTCCATAAATCTCCAGGATGCATGCTGTCGTATCAAGATAGTGAGGCAGTCGTGGAGATATCTCCATTTCCACTTGGGAGATAATCATTTTCAATTTGGAGCACTGAACTTTGATCTCACAGCTCCCAGGGAGTTCAAGTGCGTGCATGGCAGTGGTAGCAGCGTATCTCAGATTGCTGAGGTTCCAGGTATTCTCCGATTTAAATGATTGGCTTCTTACCGCATCAACCAAGGATCTACTGGTTCATTGCAGGGACTTCATGGTTGATCTTGCCCAACACTTGGGGATCACTATAAATCTTGCCATGAGTCTACTAACTCTCAGCACATTCAGTAGAGTTTATCAGATGCCACCTGGACACAAACTTTCAGCTAGCCAGTCTTCTGCAATCCAGGGTATCATCTCTCCATCAGGTAGCCTCAGTGGCCCTTCATCAGCATTGTCTACCAGCAGTACTTATTCTCTGGCTTTTGTGCTTGATGTCCACTTTGATCACACTACTGCCTCAAGCACAATTACATGAGAGTCATGCAGTGGACATTGTTTATTCAATAATCCATAACATGGCATCCTATTCTTGCACCTATACATCTTATGTCAGTATGAAGAAAACACATCAGCTGATAGTTGACCTCTCTCATAGTGTCATGGGGTCAAGATTTCTCTCCACTGCCCCCAGTATCCACAGTGACCACTCATGCTTTTTTTCTAGGGTGAGGGCATTTAGAAGGGAAGACTGTTCAAGGTTCTTGGTTGATGACAGAGGCCAGTTGAGGGCAGTCCTCCTGGCATTGCAGGCCTTTCAGGACTCCCTGAGGGTGTGACCTCCATCCCGATAGACAGTATGGCAATAGTCTAGTATGTCAACAAGCAGGGATGACCCTGTTTATATCCACTGTTCCAGGGAGTCACAAGAGTGTGGCAGTGAGCAAAGTCTTCTACCACTTTCTAGTTGCAGTGCACATCCAGGGGACTTCCAGTGTTCTGGGAGACAAGCTAAGTACAAGTGTTCCCTCAGTCAGACTGTGGTGGCTCAGAATTTTAGTCACTGGGCCAGCTTTGCTGAGATCTTTTTGTTTCATACCTAAACAAGTGCAACAGTTACTTTTTTGTGATTCTTCCACAGGGACAGACACCCAGGGATGCTCTTTTCTTCCATTTCCACTGATGACAAAGTTTCTTTCAAAAGCCAGGAAGTGGAAGGCCAAAAATATTCTCATTGCTCCTTTTTTACTCTACAAGTTTAGTTCCCCTTCCTCTACCCTCATCTTATACATTCAAATTGGTGTTGGACACTCACTCAGACGTTCTGTATCATGCATCCCGTCGGCCTTACCGAGACCTAAGGACCCTGAAGCTGACCGCATTGTTTCTTCAATATTAATGGTGGCCAGGGATACCAGGTTGTCTGCCACAGTTATTCACATTTTATCATCCTCATGAAAACCAAATACTAGAAGGGTTTACCTTAACAAGTGGGAAATATTTACCATGTGGGCTTGTTACATTGGTGTAGACCTGTTCTCAGCTTTTCTTCCATCCATTTTGGCAGAACCTTTTCACAAAGGAACCAGTTTTTCAACTGTTAAAATACAGTTAACAGCCATTTCAAGTTTTCAAGCGGAAGAGAATTGGACTTCCATTGCTTTCCTAAAGATTTCTAAGGCCTTTTTGAAAGGCACCTTCCTCTTAAGACCTCTAGTCAGGGATCCGGTTCCCCATGGGATATTACTATCATGCTTCAGGCTTTGACTAAAGCTCCCCTTCAAGCCTACTTCTTCAGTGGATCTAAAATATTTTCCTTAAAAACTATTTTTGGTAGCTGTGACGGTCCCTACTCCAGGCCAGTAATCAAGGAGCTTCAATCCTCACCACTGACACTGGTGAGGGACAGACACTAGGAACAAAAATAGATGCACACAGTATTTTCAGATGCAGCTCTGTGCACCAAGCAGCAATCTTCACCAAGCACAACTTCCCTTAAGAGCACACAGGGAGTACACTCCAGACCTGGTGCTGGACTGACTCTCCCTCTCTCCCTCCCTCCCCCCAGGCCCAAAACAATAGCACTTTGGAGCTCTGTGTCCCTGTTCCAAGTAGCTGACAGACACACCTGGATATCTGATTTTCACACACACACCTGGGAAAGGCTGGCACAGATTTACCAGCTGTGCCCCCTCTGCCCAGACTATAAGGTAGTTATGCTGCCAGTAGTTAGCTACTCTAAGGGTTCTTACAAGGGTACCCAATTATACTGCATAAAGTTAATACTAATACAAATGGTAGAGGTTGACTAGTGTAGCAAGGCTTTCAGGAGTGGCTACATTGTCAGTAAAATAAGCACAAGTACTCTTAAGATGTTAAAGGTATTCTCTAAAAGACCAGCCACAATGTAAACTATAGAAATATTTAGTAAGTAATAAAATAGAAAACATGAGAATATTGAGTATCTAGTTACATTAAACACCAGAGTTTCAATCACATCAGATTTAAAAAATAACAGATAAAGTCACACAAATGCAGAAAAACAATACTTAACTAATTTCACTATATTTTCCAGATTGACTAAAGAATTACTGTTCCCTAGTTAAGTTATTTGCTACAGCAAGGCAATATGATGAGTGTTGAGTTGCTTACTACTGCAAGCCAAGATGAGGTGTTTGGTTCTGTGTGATATCTGTGAGAGATCTTTCATGTCAGGTTCTGAAAGTCAAAGTGCTGCTGTGAGAGTTCTGTCATCTCTCTCTCTGATATCTAAAAATAGAATGACATCACATCTGGTCACCTGACTCTGGTACAATACATACCCAGAGTTTTACTAAGATCTGTTGAAGTATCTGAAAGCTATAAAACAATTTCAAAAACTTCCACCCTTCCAGAGTAGCACTTAATTCATCCATAAGGACAATACAGTAAGATTCCTAGTCCTAGTTTTCCCAGACATTTTTGTCTCTGGCTGCAGTCAGACCTGTAAGATAAAATCTTTATGGCCTAAACCAACCCATTTAATTTTCAACCTGTTTTCAAAATTAGCTGGACTGAGATTAACCTCTTCCCTTCAAGAATTCTCTGTTAAAACATATACATGTAATCAGTTATAATACTACTGTCTGGAATACATGTCAATCTCTTTTCTGTCCAGCAGGACCCACTATTGATGCATTTTTAGCACAAGCAATTTTACAAATACATTTTTTTAACACAAGCATCTGTACAAATCAGTGTGTTAGTCAAACGACATAAAATTATTTACAAAACGCCAGCTAGCTATGCTGGCATATGTTGCAGATCTACTGCCCTACTCTCCTGGCACAGATGGCACTACATCATATCATCACAGTTGCGATCACATGAGGAAGGAGATTCTTGGGGTTGCAAGCCTTAACCTCCATATCTGACTTTTCATAAAGATAAAGGATCCCCAGTTCCTTCTGAAGGCAGCCTCTGAAGCAAACCTTAAGCAAATCATTAATCTACCAGTGTTTTTCCTAAAATTCTTAATGGGGAATATATCTTACATTTCCTAGACTTTGATCATCAACTCAAGTTTAACATGAATAGACAAAGAGTATCAGAAAGTTTGACTAACTCTTCCTTTCCAACTTAAAAGCTAAATTGGGTCAAGGAGTTTCTAAAGTAATATTGTCCAGGTGGCTTTCCGACTGTATTGCTTTTGTTTACGAGAAGATAGGACTGGCCTTACCTGGCAAACAAAAAGCTCATTCTTCTAGAGCAGTGGCTACCTCCACTGCATTTATGAATAGGATTCCCTTTGATGAAATTTGAGATGCAACTACTTGGTCTGTTCATATCTTTCTGTCACACTGTAAGTTGGATGTACAGTTCAGATCTCATGTATACTTTGGCTCCATGATCCCCAGGAATATCCTTCCTTGAAGCCACCTAGGTTTTCAGTATCTTGGAAATCTGTCCTAGATTGTTGAATCGGACAAAAAGGCGACATCAGATACGAAAGTTATGTACTTACCATAATGCTAGATCCATGTTGTCTTGCTTTGTCCAGTTCAAATTCCCTCCATCCTCAATCCTAAGTTCTCATTCTTGGACTCCTGGCTTAATTATTGAACCTGACCTCTCAGACAGCTCTTTCTTTGCTGTCTTTATTCATCCCTATTTGTCACTTGGTGGGTGGGTTGAAGCTTAGTTTGTTTTATGTTTCTAGAGAAGAACTTCTGGCTATAAGCAGCAAACTCAATCTGTGGTAATCTGGGAATCAGAGGGAATTATGGGTGGAGTCAGGGCCTTGGATCCAAGCTCTTGAAAAAGTTCCCAGGTCTAACCCAATTGTTGAACTGGGCAAAACAGGACAACACGGAGTTAGTGTTAACTGTAAATACATAATTTTAATTTTTACAATATTGTGGACATGCCCAGTACTGTATCTTGACCTTAATTTTGCCTCATTAATATTCAGGAGCAAGAGCTTTACCTTACAATTATAACCACAACAGAGCTTGATAAAAGACGTTGGACTGATTATTAGTCTGGCTATTGACTGCAGCTTCACAAACTTTCTTGGGGGATTATCCTGTTGTTTTCACGTGTTTGTTAGTCATCAGTATATTTACATCACCAGATGTATAACGTGATCTTACATAACGAGGCTTGTGACATTTGTAACATATGGGTCTAATAAAAAAAAAAAAGTAGCAAAATAAAACTTTCTTTACTCTCTCTAGCTTTATCAAGGATAACCATTATGATGGGTGTGTGTGTGTGTGCGTGTGTCTGTGTGTGTGTCTGTGTCTGTGTGTGTGCGTGTGTCTGTGTGTGTGCGTGTGTCTGTGTGTGTGTGTGTGTGTGTGTGTGTGTGTGTGTGTGTGTGTGTGTGTGTGTGTGTGTGTGTGTGTGTAACACAACTGGTGCAGCACTAAGAACTCCAGATAAAAGAACCTCGTCTTACTAAGTATATCAGCGAAGGACCTCAGCAAGATTGTTTTAATGGTTAATTTTATCACTGCTGTTCCTTAGTAGTGATGAGTAATGTCTGTGTATGTGTATATATATATATATATATATATATATATATATATATATATATATATATATATATATATGGCCAAGCATGGCAGAATGGATTGTCTTGGAGATGGTCTCATTTTTATATGGTATTTTTCTTGTGATTTACCTAAAAATGGCCACCATGTTGTCTTCAGGATTGGAGACATTTTGAATTAAAGAGGTAAAATATTAATAATATCTTGATTTGGCTTCAGAGTCTTTCTGCAGTGGTTGCAAAAGTAACCATTGGTGGTATTGTCAGGTCAGTGCACTCTTGAATGTTTTTATTTTTCATGCACTGAGGAGGGGATGTGCTTCCTGTTAGTACACGAGTTGCTATCACATGCCACATTTGGGAGGGTTAACATCTTTTCAGCTCCAGCAATACTAATTTCTCTTCTTCTGCTCAGCTCCAGCAATACCTATTTCTCTTCTTCTGCTCAAACACTTTAGATATTAGTCCCAAAATTTGTCATGAAAGAGTTCCTGCATTTGCTTGAAGCAGTCCTTGTATTTGTATGGCTGACAGGTAAGTAACAAGACTTAGTCCAGCTTTGTCTGTGCTACTTAGGAATAAAGAATGTCTTGAAGCATTGATGTAAGTGCCATTGTTAGTCTTTTATTTTGGAGAGTTGCAGAAGACAAAAGAAAATGTTTGATGCAAGCGTCAATGGAATGAGTTAGTAGGAAGTCCCTTGTGCGCGATCAGGCTGATACCAGAATAGTATTAGAAGAAACTAGACACAAACTACCTTGTTTTCCTACCTATTCCACCCTTCAGGGAATCTGTTGTTTTCCCAGAGAACATGAACATTAGTGGTGGCCTCAACAGTCGTGCTTGGGGGATATACTTCAGGGTATACACAACACATTTCCCTTGGATGATTCAGTGCTAGTTAGATGGTTATACTTGGGACTGAGAAGTCTTCTCACCTTGGCCATTCCCCTCAATTGTTGACTAAAACCACAAGCTAAACAGCAGAGTAACATCGTAAAGTACAGTGATTGCTTTTCTTCTGTGTTTTCTTCTCCCAGCTGCCTGCTGACCACTAGTCCCCCACCCCCTCCTTTGAACTCCAGGATGGAGTCTGTCATCCATGCAGCCATCAGGTGTTTCTTGCTTGCCCTAATCCCTATCATAACAGCTGCTTGGATATGCGTGACTTCCAATGCCAGGCATACTGCCTCCTGCTCATATGTGTATTCTCCATCTGCAGTGTGCATGCTGCCTGGTGCATGCATGTCTCATGCCTTATATGTTACATTCTGGCACAGTCAACCTCTCTTAGGTGTCAAGCTTACAGAAGAATTAACTGCACTTCCATCTTCTAAGAGCAAACCACTAGTGGCCTGCTTATTTAGCTCTTGGACTACTAATCAATCTTGTTTTGTATGAGTCACAGTCAGAGTTTTATCCCTCTTACTCCATGGAGCCATTTGCCTTGACTGCTAGTTTTAGTATATGCTTATCACTTTTGCTAAGAATCATTTATAGCTTGCACATCAGTTTCCAGCTGTTTTATACAGCGAGTTGTACACAAGTTGGTGGATGGGGTAGAGACGGCATTCTTAGTTTCTTCTGTAACAGTAGTGGCCCACTGGGGCAGCCAGACATTAGACATAATTATTTTATTCCTGGTGTGAGCTGTCTTTCCTGATGCAGGATTGCACATTTAGCAAGCATGCGCTTCCTTACAACCTCACACCCATTGTGATGGTATGTAAACATTTTGAGGCTGCACAGTATCAGGCTAAAGATAGTGTTTTTTTTTCAATTAAAAAGTATTCTCTTTATTCTGAGAGAGATCCAGACCTCTGTGTTAGTTTGTATAGACATTCCTCATAAGGATCATTGTTCCAGTAATTATTACTATAGGGATCTCTGCAACAGGCTGAAGCCTGGTTTTGGTCCCAAATTCAAGAATTTTACACGCACCCTTTCTTCAGTCCATGCTGATTGCACCTTCCAGAAACAATGGCATGCTGATAGTACAAAGGAGGCAGCATTCCATGGCACTCAACTGTCCCTGAATCCATAAAAATGTCCCTGATTTTACATATTCTTGGTGTGGTCCTCATTAAATTTGTGACATTCTGGCAAGTCACTGAGGATTGCAGTCACTAAATAATGAAAGATATTTGACTTTCAGACTTTATTTCCTTCAGAAAACATATGCTAATGCAAAATCTCTTTATGTTAAGTTGTCAATCTCGCCTTCATTCTTGCTGGATGGGTTCGGAGCCGATCCTCGGCTCCGACTCGGCACTTGCTAAGCTCGAGAGCTAATTTTACCAGCTCGAGGCAACCCTATATCCCATGATGCAAGGCGGAGACTACCCAGATCTCGTTTGACGCTTCGCTAACGAGGTGCCTTTTTTTACCAGCTCCAAGTTTCTAAATATAAGACTTTAGTCTAACCCCTTTAAATTTTCATTTCTATAGTTGTTTTTTGTTAACCTTAACACTTACTTTAACCCTATTCCCGTTAGTGTTCCCTTTTTTTTTTTCGAGTTATTTATCCCCTTTCCCTAGCTTAGGCCTTAGGCCTTCCCCTTCCTAAATTTTTTCCTGTCAGGGATTGTTTGTGTCTGACTGTGTTGTTATCCCTGTTTAGTTTAAATTGTTGGATTGGGTGTTTTTTGTGTGTGTGTGTTAGTGTTTTGTTTTTCACAACTTGTGTTTCCTCGACACAGTTATGTCGAAGGACACAAAGGTCTCAGGCTTCAAGAAGTGTGACTCGTGCTGTCAGAAGATGTCTCTGACAGACGGTCACACTTCTTGTGTTTACTGCCTGGGACCTCTGCACCTGCAGGAATCTTGTGCTATCTGTCATGCCTTCAGCCCAAGAGTCCTACAGGAGCGCAGAAATAAATTGATATTAAGGGGCTTATTAAAGCCTGAGAGCTCCCCGACAAAGTTGGCACCGGGGAAGCCCTCGAAACCTATCAAGCCTTCGGCTGAAAGTTCCAAGCCGTCGGCTTCTGGTTTATCTTCACCAGTGTCGAGATCGGCTCCGGCCGGAGCCGATCCTTCCATTATAGCAGTCACAGTATCGGCTCCATCCGGCGCCGATACTGCCCAATCTGGACATTCAGTGTCGGCGCCGGCTGGAGCCGACGTATCCTCGGCTCCGTTGGCTCCATCGATCTCTAAAAAGAGATCTCGATCCCCCTCATTAGAGTCGATAAGTTCACTTCCGAGATCCCCCATGCTCTCGGGGCGGAGCCATCGGAGCCGTTCTTCTCGTCGTCCAGGCTGTCTGATCACGACCTCGAGAGTGGTGAGTAGACTATTAAAGTCTCAGGCATTGGCCCAAATGCTCCATAGCCCGTCTCAACAGACGGTAGCTATTTCACATCCACCAAACATTCCTCCTTGACTCTCTTACAGAGCTCGGGCCGGAGCTCCTCGGAACCGTGACCGTTGTAGCCGGAGCCGATACCACCCTTCGGCTCCGTGTCCTCTGCTCCGATTTCCTCCTTGAGGCCTTCATTGGAGGGATCCGGGCGTCTGGTCTCTCTCGTCGGCTCCGAGGGGGCGAGTGGCATCGGACCCTTGTCCGACCCCGTTCTTCCTCTCGGGGCTTCGGCGTTGGTGAGCTCAGCCCCTACATCTGCCTCGGAGCCTTCCCTCTCGGTGAGGCCTGGAGTTCCTATCTCTTCGGAGCGGGAACCTTCTGGTCTATCTGACGGGGGAGCCTTCGAGGTGATGAGGAGTGTACTAGCCCCTGGGCTTAGTCAATGGACAATTCCATTAGCTCCTCCCACTACAGTGCCTGCTGATGTCTCTTCCCACTCTCTTGCTCCTGGACCCAGAGATCCAACGCCTCAGGTTTCCCCATTGGGAATATCTTCCTCTTCTGAGGCTTCTCCTGATCCGTCAGGTGAACCTCCGTGTAAGAGGACATGTAAGAGGAAACATCTAGACTCCCCCGAGTCTATTACATCTGATACTGACCTGGATGAGTCGGAGGGATCCCCAAGGTCCTCCTCTGAGGATGTCTCTTTCTCAGACATCCTTGAACTCCTTAAGCAGAGGGGGAACTGGCCCTCCCTTAATCCTTCCAAGGACGAGTCAGTATACCTGGAGGCGTTCGGATCTCGACCCTCCACCTCCTGGGTGTCTCCGCCTTTCGACCCTCTTATGGATGTAGTGCCTCGGAAGGCGTGGATGGCTCCAGATTCGGTGGAACCTATTCCTAGGAGGCCTTCAAAATTCATTACGGCCCCACCAGATAGGCAGTATTTGACAAAGGGTGTCCCAGTTGATGCCATGGTGGTGACTGCTGCCACCAAGAAGGAACTAGATGATCCTTCAGTACCTGTCCATCCTCCTAACAAGGATTCTAGGACTATGGACAGGTACGGCAAGTGGATTTTTTCTTCAGCGACTTTTGCCATGAGATCGCTGAACTACTTGTGCCACTTCACCCGCCTTCAAAGAGATGTTCTTAAAGAGTTGGGAGAAGTTTTACAGGATCCGTCAGCTGCTGCGTCTCAGGATAAGATTAGCTCACAGCTAGGAATCCTTAACTCCATTGTTAACTCCTCTATGCGGCTCATTTCTTATGCAGCCGATGGAGCGAGTAGGGCCGCAGGCACAGGAGTGGCTTTAAGGCGTCAGTCCTGGATGCGGCTTTGTAATTATGCAGACCCCTTCGAGGCGTCCTTCACAAACTCCCCTTTTGATGGTTCGACCTTGTTCGGACCTCAAGTGAAAGACACTTTGACTAGATGCGAACAAGATGGCAAGACTGTTTCTGCCATAGGAGTCCGTTTCTCCACCCCTTCAAGACCTTACCCCAAAGGACAGAAGGGAGGGAAAATGTGGTTCCGCAAATCTCAAGGAGTCACGCCTGATGCACGAAGTCAGTTTACCCCCAGAGGCAGAGGGGGTAACAATAATAGACGCCGCCCTAGGGGCAGAGGGGGTCCGCAGAATCGGGGTAGCAGAGAGCCTCTTTCTGACAAACCCTTCCAGCATCCCTGAGATGTTGCCTGATTGTCCACCTTCGGAGGCAGTCGGGGGGAAATTATCGCTGTACCCAATAGCCTGGCTTTCCCTTTCTCAAGACAAATGGGTACAGTTGATTATATCCGAGGGTTACAAAATTCCCTTTATTCAAACCCCAATTCAGCAAAAGGGAACCCTTCCAGACGTTCCACCCGGTCTAAGGGAACTAGCAGTACTAGAAATATCAAAACTGCTAGCAAAAAGAGCCATCCAGCCAGTCCCAGCGGACCAAGTAGGATCCGGAATCTACTCAAGGTTCTTTTTAGTTCCAAAAAAGACAGGGGACTGGAGACCAATATTAGATCTGAGCAAACTAAACAAGTTTGTAAAGAAATTAAGATTCCAGATGGTCACGCTAAAGTCCATTCTACCCTTTCTGGGCAAGGACAATTGGATGTGCTCGATAGATCTTCAGGATGCGTACTGTCACATAAAATTTCACAGACGCTCCAGAAGATTTTTCCGCTTTCGGCTGGGGACCAGTCACTTCCAATTCAGAGCCCTGCCCTTTGGACTCACTACAGCCCCCAGAGTGTTCACCAAATGTATGGCGGCGGTTAGTGATCACCTGAGACGTCAAGGATTCCAGGTGTTTCCATATCTAGACGACTGGCTCCTCACTGCCACCACCAGGCATCAACTTCTCCAAGCCAGAGATTACACCATTCACATTTGCAGAGGGCTAGGGATTTCTATAAATTTCGAAAAATCTGCCTTGTCGCCTTGTCAATCTATTACTTTTATAGATGCAAAATTGGACACCGTACAACTTTCAGCAAAGTTAACAGACCAAAGGATCTTGGACATTCAAAGACACGTCCAGGTGATTCTTCTCAGCAACAGAATTCAGGCCAGATTTGCTCTGAAAGTATTGGGTCTTATGGCGGCTGCCATAACACTTCTTCCCTTTGCCCGCTTTTACATGCGTCTTCTACAATGGATGCTATTCGCCCAATGGTCTTTTCAACAACTTCCCATGTGTCACAAGATCATAGTAACTCCAACTTGCAAAAGGCATCTAACCTGGTGGATATCGTCCCCTCAAGTCCATCACGGCAGACCCTTTGTTCCTCCTGCCCCGGTTGCCACGGTTACATCGGACGCCTCCCTGATCGGGTGGGGGGGCATTATCAGGGCAGAATGGTCCATGGCACTTGGCAACCTTTTGAATACCATCTGCACATAAATGTCCTGGAGATGAGAGCGGTGCTTTTAACGTTGCAAGCCCTCAATGACTCTCTTCCCCTGGGAACTATTGCAGTCCAAACGGACAATATGTCCATAGTGTGGTATATCAACAAACAGGGCGGAACCAAGTCCTATCCACTGTGTCGAGAGGCTCTCAGACTTTGGCAATGGGCAATCTCTTCTCAGCGGTTTCTGATAGCAACGCATATCCCCGGGAAATCCAACATCATAGCGTACAGATTGAGCAGAGCTATTCTCATGCCTCACGAGTGGTCTCTCAAACAATCAGTGACGGAAGAGATTTTTCAGAAGTGGGGCATTCCTTGCTGCGACCTTTTCGCTACACCTCAAAACAGCAAATGCCCAGACTTCTTCTCTCTCTTCCCCCTTCCAGGCCATCCCCCCAGAGATGCTCTAACCCAAGATTGGCCCCGGGGACTTCTTTATGCCTTTCCCCCCTTTCCACTGATACCTCAACTAATTCAGAAAGCAACCGCCTTGAGAGCCAAGTTGATTCTCATTGCCCCTTATTGGCCTCGACAGATATGGTTTCCGTTCCTACATCATTATCTCTTGGTACAGCCATGGCATCTGGACCCGGTTCCAGATCTTCTGACCCACCAGTCGGGGCAGCTGCACCAATCCATACCTTCTCTCAACCTCACTGCTTGGTTGCTCCACTTCCATCCTTAGCCAGGCTTCCTATGATTTCTAATCCTGTCCGGGATATCATAGTAGCTTCCCTAAAATCTTCTACCAAAAAGATTTACACTAGTAAATGGCGACGTTTCTCCTTTTGGGCAAAAGCTAGGAACATAGACCCCTATACTGCTCCGATTCATTCGGTCTTGGACTTCCTAGCTGAGATTTTTCATTCAGGATCCTCTTCCTCCACAGTAAAAGTTCAGCTGGCAGCCATTTCGAATTTTCATATAGGCCTTTTGGACCACAACATTATGTCACATAAACTTTGCAAGGCATTCCTTCGAGGTATCTTTTTACTTAAACCTCCTATTAGAGACCCCCACCACAGTGGGATCTAAATTTAATTTTAACATCCTTGATTCATCCCCCTTTCGAACCTGCAGCTGCCTGTTCTTTGAAATTTCTTTCTTGGAAGACACTTTTTCTAGTCGCCATTACTTCTGCCAGGAGAGTATCTGAGCTTCATGCTCTCTGCATTCGTCCTCCCTATTTAATATTCCACAAAGATAGGGTATCTCTAAGGACTAATCCGTCTTTCTTACCAAAAGTGGCATCAGACAGACCTAAATCAATCCATTGATCTTCCAGTGTTTTCCCAAATTATTCTGATAGAGCGGAACAAAAGTTACATTGTCTTGATGTTCACCGCCAGCTCAGATATTATCTGGACAAAACTAAACTTTTTAGGAAATCTGATCAACTGTTTCTATCCTATTCAGAGAACAGGAAAGGCCTTCCAGTTTCCAAGGTGACTTTATCTAGATGGCTGTCTTCTGTGATCACTTACATTTATCAGCTCAGAGGCAAAGAGTTGATTTCTAAGCCAAAAGCCCATTCTACCAGAGCTCTAGCTGCATCAACAGCTTTTCAAGCTAGACTTCCAATAGACACTATTTGTGCAGCAGCCACATGGGCCTCTCCTCATTCCTTTGTTTCACATTACAAATTAGACTTGGCCTCCAGAGACAGAGCGAATTTTGGTTCCACCGTTCTCAAGAGTCAGTTCCATTGAGCCACCCAGGATAGAGGTGCTAGGGACGCGGTCCCATCCAGCAAGAATGAAGGCGAGATTGACAACTTAACATTAAGAAGTTATGTACCTACCATAACGTTCCATGTTAGTTGTCTTCTCTCACCTTCTTTCATGCGTCCCGCCCACCAACCCCCTAGCCTGGTCAGACCGAGAAGATTATGCCTCTTCTATTAAGAGGTTTTATTCCTTTTCTAGCTATTCAGCTTCTAGTGTCACTAGATTAGGTTGATCCTTTCTAGAGGATTATGATGTTATTTAGTATTGTTACTTTTTCTTCCTCCTCTACAGTTGGAAGAATATATTGCTATTTCCTTAGCTACCAAACGAGATCTGGGTAGTCTCCGCCTTGCATCATGGGATATAGGGTTGCCTCGAGCTGGTAAAATTAGCTCTCGAGCTTAGCAAGTGCCCATCCAACAAGAAAGAAGGCAAGAGAAGACAACTAACATGGAACGTTATGGTAGGTACATAACTTCTTATTTTAGCAACTTTGTAAGTATACAAAAAGTTTTTAAAATCTGACCCAATTTTGGCCATAGTCCCACATTATTTTAGCTTTCTTGAGCTAAAGGGATGAGAGCTGTGCATCAACATTTAGATAGTTCTTTCTTAGTACACTGAAGTTTTGCTTTGCTCTCTGAAATTGAATGCCATCCAGTGGTTAGGCTTCATTTTTCCATAGTAAATAGTTCTGCACCTTATTGTGGATCCCTTTTTGGTCTTTGTCTTTGTTATTGTGTATTAGATTTTGCCATTTGTTGCTGGCCTACTGTTAAAGGCACAGGTATTGCTAGGCTTTGTCTGCTATGTCTGCTTCAGTTAATGTGACTAGGTAAACATGTAAATGCCAAATTCCCCCCAAAAAGTCTTTCACTCTTAGTGTGTATATTGCTTGGAGCCCTTCCACCACATCCCTTTTTGTGTGTTCTATGTGCATTTCAGCAGGAAAACTTTGAAGAGAGCAAATTCTTCAGACTTACCTATACAGTTGAAAGCTGGCATCAATTTCCCAACTGGCCACTATGTTGGATGACCCTCAGCAATTGTCAGCCTTGAATGTCTTTGTTAAAAACCTTAATAAAACACATGGAGATACATGGCTACTGTGAGAAGGACAAGTAGGAGACCAGGAATAATGCTAAAGTCCTAATAAGTCTCCCTAGGCCAGAAGGTGCTGGATCCACTAGGGCACTTTTGCAACCTCTGGCTCCAGTGCCTGGCATTATTGAGGATGTGGTGATAGTGTTTGTGAGGCTCCCATGCTGTCAGTTGAGAGCACATGCTTCCTGACTGAAGGTACTGTACTCATGGTCAGTTTGGATGCTGGTTCACAGGTAGCTGTTACCAACACCTGTTACATAATAACATCAAGGGAGGACAACATCCATTCACTATCATTTGGGAAGATGACCGAAATCATAAAGTAGAAATCCAAGATTCTTAACTCTGTGCCTGAAGACCTTGGGCTCAGATGTCCACTGTCAGAGAATCCTTGTCACTGTCTGGCACCAAGGTACAGGGCATATCTTATTGACCTCTTCCTTCAAGGTTATTTTGCAAGATTGGTTAAAACTGGTTCAGAAGATGTCCTTCAAGGATGCATCTGCAGTCCTAACAAATGGGTTGTCCTGTCGTCAGGCAGCCCTTCGGTCGGCCGGATTCCAAAGTCTGGGTCTGGCCTCGGCTGGTGTCGCACTTCACCCGATGTCATCTCTGCTGGTCTCCGGGTATAAAGGCATCAGCCGACGCCATTTTCCTCAGTCTTTATTGCCGCGTGGCGCCCGAAGCAGAAGCTGTTCGCAAGTGCCGGTCGGTCAGATCCAGAGATTAATACTACCGAATACAACTTCGAAGACTTCTAAAAGCTAAGTACCCCGTTGGGGACTCTTTCTTGCCTCAGCCGATGTCAGAAAAAGTAAATAACTGTTTAACTTGTGGGAAACAAATACCTCATAAAGATTTCCACTCTTACTGCTTACCTTGTTTAGGCCCAGACCACGACGTAGCAGCTTGTTTAGCCTGTGCTTCCTTCAACCGACGAACGCTTAGGCGTCGGTCGGAGTTTGCTGAACAGTTTTTCGGCTCTGACTTTGCGTACATTATGCCGTCGGATCCTCCGACTACCCAAATTGTTAAGAAACGCAAAGAAAAGGACCGACACTCGCGGTCCGCAGTTTCGGCCGAAACCACGGTAAAGCAAACCGCAAGTGTCTCGGTTTCGGCCGAAACCGAGCAAACGGTTCAATCTACAGCCGAATCCATGACTACTACCGAGGCCCCTTCTACCCTAGCTGAATCGGCCTCTGAAATTTTGCCTACTAATGTGGTTTCTCTAGAGTTATCGGACACCATCCCTTTGGATGTCTCTACCCCAGCACGTGGTGCTGCTAGGCCCCCTGCAGCCATGTCT
Organism: Protopterus annectens; assembly: GCF_019279795.1. Lineage (NCBI taxonomy): Eukaryota > Metazoa > Chordata > Ceratodontiformes > Protopteridae > Protopterus > Protopterus annectens. The sequence continues at coordinate 445,696,647 of NC_056726.1, forward strand.
ATAAAGGCCTTTGCTAGGGCTAAAGCAGCCAAAACTGCTAAATCAGTGCCTGTTAAGCCCCCCTCTCACAGGCCCAGCTCCAGTTCACAAATGCTTACTTTGGCAGAGGATCTCATCTCCTTAATAAGAGGATCCTAATCTCACCCAGACAGGGCCTCACAACCTCCAGAAAAGAGACCTAGAGCAGAGCCCCCAGAGCCAGGCTCCTCAGATGACTCTTCTGATGACTCAGACATTACAGACCATCCAGAGGCTCCTCTTTCTACTTATGAAGATTCTGATGCTGAAGAATCTATTCCTTCTGCCTCTCCACCAGAGGAATTTTCCTTTGGGGAAACCTTACATGCCATGCAAGAGCAATTCCAATGGCAGGGACAAGATTTCTCAGATTCAAGAAAAAGGCTTAGGACCTTTTTACACTTACCGCAGCATAGGCCCTTAGCTATACCTCCAGTTCTTCCTGTTGTGGATGATGCATTTAATGATGTTTGCACTGCTCCTGATACTTTACCTCCAGCCCCTGCTAAGCCCGACAGGTTCTACAGGGTACCGGACACTCATCACCACTTATACAAGGCTCCTTTTGCAGATCCGGAGACTATCTCCCAGGGGCGTAAGGCAGTAGCTTCGACCTCAGCTAAAACCCTCTCCTTCTGATAGGGAATCCAGGTCCTTAGAGAGATGGGGTAAAAAAGTATACACCTCCGCTACTCTCTCAGCTAGAGCTTTGAACTGTCAGTTTCATATGATCCAATACCAAGAGTTTATGCTTGATCAGTTAACTAAGAAACTGTCCTCTGATGATTCCTTAGATAAGAAATATGTTCTAGAAATGGTGAATAACATTCAACAGGTTAGTAACCATTCTTTAAAATGTGGCTATGATGCACTGGAGGCTTCATTTAGATCAGCCATGACTGGCACAGTTATAAGAAGGCATGCATGGTTGAAAGAGCAGGTCTTGCGGATCATGTTAAAGCAAAGCTATTAGATGCTCCTATGGACAAGGTCAGTCTATTTGGTTCTCCTGCCCAACAAGTAATGAAGAAAATGGAAGAGAAGGCAAAATCTGTACAAACAGTTAAAGATTTCTTACAGGTACAGCCCCAAGGTTCAGCAGGAACTGGCCTTCCAAAAATTGGTCCTTTCCAGACTCCTCTAAAAATCAGAGAGGCAGGAATAGACGTTCCAGAGGCAGAAATCAATCCAGAGGAGGTGCCTACAGGGGACGCCAGTGGCAAGGCAATAACCAACGAGGCACGGATACAACCACTACCACTGCAACAGGACAATCACAGTGACTTGGTTCTAACACCGCCTACCAGGGAACAAATAGTAGCTCCCTTAGGCAGAAAGTTAGCCTTATTCTCAAAAAACTGGCACTATATCACAAGAGACAACTGGATTTTGCAAAACTATAGACCAAGGCTACAGGTTTCATTTCCACACCCTACCAGCAAAAAGAGGAATGCCAAACCTACCACCAAATCAAAAGTCAGGAGCCCTAAAACAAATAGCTCAATTAACAAAGATGAGAGCTGTGGAAAGGGTACCACCTACAGAACAGGGCAAGGGATTTTACTCCAGACTCTTCCTAGTACCAAGAAAAGAGAACAGCTGGAGACCTATTCTCGACTTGTCCGCTTTAAACACATTCATCATTGTTCCAAAGTTCAAAATGCTGACCCTACACCAACTTCTTCCCATGCTGGGCAAGGAGTATTGGCTGGTAACTCTAGATCTCAAGGAGGCATACCTGCACGTCCCCATACGACCAATTTGCAGAAGATACCTCAGATTTCTTGCAGGATCAGAGCATTATCAATTCTCAGCATTGCCCTTTGGCTTATCTACTGCGTCCAGAGTGTTCACGTAATGCCTGGCATCAGTAATCGCTCATTGCAGGCTTCAGGGAATCCAAATTTATCCATACCTGGACGACTGCCTGATACAAGCGGACAACAAAAGCAAGCTGACACAAGACTTACAAAGAGTCATTTGCTTACTACAAGCCCTGGGATACACAGTCAATTTAAAAAAGTCAAAACTGATACCATCCCAGACAATAACATTCTTGGGTGCAGAATTGGACACAGTAAAACAGATGGCATTCCTAACTGCAGAAAAACAAGAACAACTTCCTCTGTACTTCTTGGCACTAGCAAAGCAGAACAAACTAACAGCAAGGAAAGTACTGCAGGCCTTGGGGTTCATGGCATCCTGCATAATCTTGGTCCCCCATGCCAAACTGCATATGAGAAAGCTACAGTGGTACCTAAAGAATTTATGGTCTCAACACAAGCACAGCTTAGAAACTGAAATACCACTAATTCCATGCCTGAAACAAGAGTTCCTATGGTGGGCTCAGACTTGCCAGGCAAACCCAGGATTGTCTTTCCACACCATTCAAGCAAGCCAAACCATCACAACGGACGCCTCAGACCTCGGTTGGGGGGCACACATGCTGGACAAGTGCATTCAAGGCCTATGGACTCCAGATCAACTACACCTGCACATAAATCAAAAAGAGATGCTGGCAGTAAAACTAGCAATCCAGAATTTCAGACCATTCCTCAAAGAGGGCCAAGTGATGATAAGGACAGACAACACCACAGTCATGTGGTACATCAACAAACAGGGAGGCACTCATTCATACCCCCTATGCCGAATGACTCTGGACCTGTGGAATATGGCTCTGAGCTACAACATTCAATTACAGGCAATATTTGTACCGGGAAAAGAAAACATCTTAGCAGACCTGTTAAGCAGAACTACCTCGGATGCTCACGAATGGATGCTACACCCGGACATCTTCAAGGCCATCACAAAGAAATGGGGAATGCCACAAATAGACCTATTTGTATCCCCACTCAACCACCAGCTCAAGAAATTCTGCACAAGGACATACCACCCTCTTGCTTGGAAGGTGGACTCTCTATCCTTCAATTGGAAAGGCCTGAGAGCATATGCATTTCCACCCCTTCCTTTGATGCACAAGGTACTACTGAAAATCAAAGAGGAACGGCCAAGGATAATTCTGATAGCTCCAAATTGGCCAAGACAACATTGGTATCCATTACTGAGGAGCATGTCTCGGAGGGGGAACGTGGACTCTACCCCTGATTCCTTTGATGTTGACTCAGAGCAACTACAACATCTTGCATCCAAACCTGAAAACTCTGCAACTCACTGCCTGGAACATTACATAAGAGCATCTAACCCAGATTTATCCCAAAGGGTTAAAGACATTATCCTTGAGGCCCGCAGACCTTCTACTAGAAGGAACTATGCAGGAAAATGGAAAAGGTTTGTCATTTGGAGTACGGAAAGAGGGAAAGATGTGTCAAAGGTAGATATTGCCAACATCCTGGAATATTTGGCAGAGCTCCTACATACTGGCCTGTCCTATTCCTCCATCAAGATACATGCATCAGCTATTTCTGCAGAATACAGCCTCGATCCCCTGTCTTCTCGCATCCTCTACTCAGGCAGTTCCTCAGAGGAATTAAGAATGTAAAACCTCCTAGGAAACCACCATTACCAGCATGGGACTTGAATTTTGTGCTAGAAAACTGACACTCCTCCATTCAACCAGCAGCAACAGCAGATCTTCAACACCTATCCTGGAAAACTGCTTTCCTACTGGCAATTACTTCAGCAAGAAGGGTTTCAGAACTACAGGCTTTAATGGCAGTACAACCCTTCCTAATCTTCCATCAAGATAGAGTGTCCATGAGAACTAATCCTACATTTATGCCTAAGGTGGTATCCAGACTGTCTCTAAACCAGGCAATCCACCTACCTACCTTCTTTCCCAATCCACAGAACAAAGGGGAAAGACTGCTGCATACCTTGGATGTACATAGACAGTTCGCTACTACCTGGACAGAACAAAGGGCAATAGAAAAACTGACCAGCTCCTAGTAGCCTATGCAACAGGAAGGGAAGGAAAAGCAATTTCCAAACAGACAATCTCCAAGTGGATAGGAAATTGCATAAGATTCTGTTACTCCTATCATGGAAAGCAAATTCCACAGAACATAAGGCCTCATTCTACAAGGGCTACAGCCACTACCACAGCCTTCTTACGAGGAGTGGCTACCAAGGACATTATTGAGGCTGCTACTTGGACCTCCGTGCATACATTTGCCAAGCATTATAACTTACCTCTATACTCTAGATCCCGAGCAGGGTTTGCCACTGCTGTGTTGCAAGGGATCCTAAGTACACCATAATTCTTATTCCTCCTCCCTAGTTTGGCTATGGTATTCTACCCATTTGTTAGGACTGCAGATGCATCCTTGAAGGACATAGTACAGTTTTGTACCTGCCATAAATGTAGATGTCCGAACAGGATAGCATCTGCAGTCAGGATTACCCACCCTCCTTCCCCTCTGTGGTACTCCTAGGGTATTGCCCACCTAATAGCTAGCTGGGGGGGATCTCTTATGGTGTATTTGTTTGTATATATGTACATACATGCATATTTTTTGTGTTTGCCTTCTACTTTTTGGGAAACATTGGCATTTTACCCAAAAATTTAGCTATCCAAGAGGGCTACTGGCATCTGGGGCAAGAAACACTGAGGAAAATGGCGTCGGTTGATGCCTTTATACCCGGAGACCAGCAGAGATGACGTCGGGTGAAGTGCGACACCAGCCGAGGCCAGACCCAGACTTTGGAATCCGGCCGACCGAAGGGCTGCCTGACGACAGGACAACCCATTTGTTAGGACTGCAGATGCTTTCCTGTTCGGACATCTACATTTATGGTAGGTACAAAACTGTACTTTTTCCCCCCTTCCTTCAGAACTTGCAAGCTAAACCAAATTAGCCATCTGTTTCTGGAGTCCCCTTCCTCAGTAGAGGAAGAAGAAGCCCTCTCATGAGAGAGAGAGAGAGAGAGAGAGATTCCTAGTTCTGTGATTCAGAAGGTGAAGAGGAGTTGACTTGCAGGTCTCAGATATTCTCTTCTCTCAGCTGTGACATGGACAATGAGAACACCCTTTTTTATCCTCTGGCTTTCCTCCAGAGGATATCTCATTTGGCTAGACCCTGACATTGATGAGGGACCACTTTAATTGGGAAGCAAGGGAGGTCTGTGATACCGAGAAAGATATTTAGATCTTAATCCCAAAACCAGAGGCTGTTCCACCAGTTTGAGGCTTTGAGTATGCTTTCCACACACCATCCTTGGAACCAGACTCCAAACCCCCTTCATCTAGGAAAGCCATCTTTAGATGCTTCAGGATCTTTTTTACTACAGTTTTAAAAATCCAGTGTCAGATCCAGTATTAATTTTCCTGTATGCTGCAAAGGGGGGCAAATTGTTTCTAGGTGTAAATACTGTTCCCAGTGACTGGGAGAAAAGAAAGATGACTTTGGGGGGGGGGTGTATGCCAGCAGTCCTGCCCTTCAGGGCTTTGAATTGCTGAACTTGTATGATCAAGTATCAGAGGTGAAATTTTCAACTGACTGGGGAAACAAGGTATATCTCTAACACTGCGGTGAAGGCAGAATGGATCAATTTTGTCCATTCTCCTTCCGAGGTGGGCAGGCATTCCATTAAATGTGGTTGTGATGCTGATGCTGTGAATAAAGTGTCCAGGGCTACTGTAATGAGGTCTGTTATGAGGAGACATACCTGGCTTAAAGGTGCAATCCCTAACAGAGGATGTGAAAGAACTGGCTCTTAATGTAGCACTGGACAGCAAATTGTTCATTGGACCCCCTTCCAGGAAATATTTAAAAAAAATGGAAGAGAATGATAAGTCATTGGAATCAGTGGGCCCTGACAGAATCCCAGGATGCATATTAAATAGTTTGAAACATGACCTAGCAGGCCCACCCGGATCTCTGTTCAACCACATTCTCCAGACAGGCTTTGTCCCAGTACAGAGGAGGACAACAACAGTCATCCGTCTGCACAAGGGGGGAACATCAACTGACCCAGGAAACTACCAATCCATAAGTCTGCCTAACCTCATATGCAAGTCAATGTAAGGATAATCATGGACCTAATTAGCAGCGACATAGGAAATCTCCAGGATGTAGACCCAACCCAGTCCAGCTTCATCAAGGGCGGGTCCTGCCTGCTTAATCTGGTAGATTTCTATGAGAAAGTCACCATGGGCAAGGAAGAAAAAACACCTGAAAAAAACACAAGGTAGAGTCTAGAGAATCAAAATAAGGTTACTTGGGGGGGTGGGGGTGGAGAGGGAGGGTGTTGATTAGTTTTGATAGATTATACTACTAGAATAATAGCATCATTATGATCAGCACAGCAGTAGCAGATATCTTTGCAAAAAAAAAATAATGGCTGAGACAGGTAAGATTGGGGAATGCAATAAATGAGCAGATGGTCTTTACTGAAGGAATATGAACAATGTTTTGATTGGTTGATGTATATAGTTTATTATGGTTCATAGGAGATTACTGCTAATGGCTCAAGAGCCTTTGCAAGCCTAGCCAGTTTTACTCAATTTTCTATCCCTAGAGGAAGATAGCAAGGGTCAACAAAGAGGGCTTTGACAATTTTTACAGACTGCCTCTGTACATAAGAGACATGGGTGCCACCTCAGGAGAGAATTTACGATTTCCCATCTGTGGGTCCAGGTTGCACTTGAAGATGCTAAAGGAAGGTCTCTGCTTCATGTAAATAGGAAGTCTGTTCCAATGGAGGGGCAATCTCTGGGACACATATATGTCTCTCTTGCATGATTGATTCATGTCTGAGATCAGGTTTAGATCCTTGGAGTGGGTAACCCTCTTGCAGTTAGTTTTGCAAATATGCAACATTTTCATCAGGGCTGGGTCAAGGACTGCCTTTTCTAGGTCAGGCATAAGTCACTCCTCAGTAATCTGTAAGAAACTGAATACAGTGATGGGGCTTTTAATTGATCCGCATATGGCAAGTTGGTTATACCCTGTCTTTTTTTGTTGAGAAACCTCTGAGGATGCTCCAACTGTTGCAGGTGCCTGAAAAGGTACATACCAAATGGTGCATTGTACTCAGTTATTCTGGGCCCACTCTTAGAGAGGTGGTGGTATCAGTGTTACACTTTGCAGGGGCATTTGATTTCCCAAAGGGTATTATTAGGCTTTTCTTTGCCTTTAGTTTAAGGCCATGGCTGTGACACCAATCATTAGTCTGTGTCTGTCCTTTCTGTGTGATATCAACATCCCCTGGGGAGTCCATGATTGCCCCCAACTTGCAGTCTTCAGCACAGTTTGTCAGTCAAAGACCATCTACATATGCCTCGACATCTGAGATGTATATACCAGTCAGGAGGGTGCCTGGCAATGAGCCCTTTAGTTCTTCTCTGGTGACTGGCTTCTTTCTGGATGTAGATTCCCCCACTCTAAAATGTGTCCTATTTGTGAGCCATTTAGCTTTCCATCTGGTGACGTAGAGGTTTATGCCCAATTTTGTCAGTTTATCTACAATAACCATGTCAAATGCCGTGACCAGGTCAAGGTAGGCAGTATACACTGACTTACACTCATCCTTGGCCTTGGTGACCTTCTCAAAGAAGTTCAGCAGATTGAGCAGGCAGGACCTGACCTTGACAAACTCAAACTGGGTTAGGTCTAGAGTCTGGAAATTTCCTATGTCATTGTTAGTTAGGCCATGATTATCCTTTCCATAGCATTGTATATGAGGCTAGTTGGACTAATGGGTAGATAGATTCCTGGGGCTGTTGATGGTACCCCGTTGTGCAGAGGGATGTCTTTTGCTGTCCTTCACTCTATTGGGACAAAGCCTGTCTGGGGACTGTGATTAAATAGAGATCCAAGTAGGTCTACTGAGTCATGTTTCAAGCTATCATTACATCCGACTGACGCCTCCAGGTGCATCTGCAATTACCTCCTACTGAAACCTGTAGGCGTTGAATATTGCTTGTTCATATTTGCATGAATAATTCCAAAACTATGCTATGTATAAGGTTTTAAAACATTTCATTTAAACCTTACACAATGACAAACGACTGCATTAATATTTGTCCTCTGTCAAGGGCAGGTATAGAGATTTTAACTGTTGTTTTTATGATATTAATTTACGGGTCTGTATTAAAAGACCGAAAAATCAAAAACCGTGAACGCCTAAGGAGCAAAAGAAATGGAACCTCGAACTTGCTATTGTGGGGGGCTGCACCCCCACACTAAGTATATATTTCAACTCTGAGGTCACACTACAGTGAGGAAAGGGCAAACATTCCAATCTTCACTGTACCGTGATCTGACAAACAGCACTTCGGGGTTCCGTTTTCCGTTTTTTTTTTTTTTTTTTGCTCTTTAGGTGTTCGCGGTTCTGCTCTTTCAGTCTTGTAATATAGACCCTAATTTAGATAAATATAATTTTCACATTTTTCTAAATATCTCAACAACCAAGTAACACAGACAGAACTCCTTAGCCTCATATGAAAGCTTACAACTAGATGAATAAATACTGCTGACTAGATGTCAGTAACTTGAGTGATTGCTGAGATATTGTAAGTTTACAAAATATTACAAAAGTAAAAGTTAAATGTGTTTACTGTGACTTATAAAATTCAGTTTAAGACCTAGAACCTAAAGAATGCTACAACTATAAAAATAGCTTGTGCTGAAGAGTTTGCCATTTATATTTCTTTCATAACCCTGTGGTTCCAGAGATATGAACATTTGTTTGAAATGTGAGGATACAATTTAATTCTGTCAAAAAGCTTAGGCTCCACCCATATGAAGTTACAGTGTAAGCTTCCTGAGCTCCATTGGAATGAATGAGTTAATAGGCACCCCGGTATTCCATCAGGTCCAATTGATGCTGTTTTTCTAGCTTTGGAGAACACAATGATGACCTGTTATTTTACTATAACAGGCAAAGGAATGGTAGGGGTTATTTCATGGGGAGTGGCCGGAGGTGGTGAAATCTGAGCTGAATTTATTGGCCTCTAGGTTTCTACTTCTTCTGGGTGACTGTAGGTAGTGCCATCTGCAGCCAACTCACTGCATTTTTGAGTGTTTCTTTTAAGATTTCGGACCTAACTAAAAATGCTTTGTAGTAAAGGCTATTTTAGCCTCATATTTAGCTTTTGAAGACTTGACTAGTTCCCAGATTTGCCTGTTAAGACTAATGAGGGATTTTTTCTTTGTAGTGTACCTCTCTCTTACTTCTAGAAAGGAATTTCTTTCTTCTGTTGTATAGCGTGTTTATGCAAGGAGTCCACCAGGGTGACTTGTTTTTCCAGCTAGACCTGGATTTAATTCAGTCAAGTACTGCTGTTTCTGTGTGGTTGTTTAGGGTATTCATGTATACTTCTGCATGGGCCTCCATGTTTTCAGGGTTAGGGAGAGCTAAACAATTACCCATGCTATCACTTAATAGAAGGTAATTTGCCTTGGAAAAATTCTTCAAGGTTTTAGGGTTTGATTGAGATTCTGCTGTTGCATTTATTTCATAGCAGACCAATTTATGATTCAATCTTACCAATGAGGACATTGCATTTGGGGAGGGGGGGGGTGCAGTGATCCCCAGTGTTTGTGAGTACTATGTCAAAGATATTTCAGCCGCTGTTGGGAGTGTAGACCATCTGTTCTAGAGCATTTGCTTTGACAAAGTCCTGGAATCTCTGAGCCTGCACATTAGTGGTTGTGTATGTTTCCCAGTTTATGAAAAGGTAATTAAAGTCACCCATGAGTAGTATTCTGTTGGGCTGAATGATAAGCGATTCTGTTAACTTCAACATATGTGGTGTGGATTTCATGGCTCATGGTTGGAGACCTATAGCTAGCAGTGATATGGTGGGGGATTTTGCTTATGGTCAGCTGGACATGGAGTAGCTCAAGACAGTCATGCTGCTTGACCAGTCTTGAGGTTTGATCGTTTTTTATTTAAATGGAAACGCTTCCTCCTTTAATATTTTTCCTTTTCAGAGGGCAGTCTGAACATGTGATAGGCACTGTAACCTTGCACTGCTGGAGTACTTTCCACATCTGTGAACACGCATCGTTAACTGCACAGATATCAGTATTCTCCAGGTCAGCAAGTGCTTCCACAGAGTACAGTGTCTTGTTAAGACTCTTAGCATTGAGCAGAAGTATTTTCAGCATGGCATTAGAAGAATTTGTTACTTGGTAGGTCTTTTGGTTTGGCACCGACTATAAAAGGTATTATGGGCTGGCTAATGCCTTGGTTGTTATTCAGAAGCCTAATGTTGACAGGTGTAGACCATCTCTGGCAAAGCAGCGTGATCTGTTGATCATGTCGTCCCAGGCAGACAAATCCTGGATCCCTTGGAAAGACATCATTAGCTAAGCTAATTATTTTTTTAAGAAGAAATACCTTTATTAAATTATATAAATGAAAGCAAACCATAATTGACATAATTTTAGTTGCAAACATTGTACATCACTTATAATCTATCCAGTCATTGTCAGTCAAACATTACATAGCTTATTCAAATTCTACCTTTTTTTAAACCTTGTTCCTCCTCTACATGTATTGTTCCCACAGTTCACATTTTTTCCTTTGTAATTTGCTCCTACCCTTTTCTAAAGATCCCAATTCCGTTTGTTTTAACTGTGTCATTGTATTCACTACTTCTAGTAAAGTTGGTTTAGACTTTCATTTCCACTTTCTAGTAATTACTTTTTTTGGCAGCCACTATAATTACACTCATCAAGGCCTTACAATGTGTAGGCAATTCCAATTCTGTATCATAGCTCAAAAAAATAATTTACTGAGTTGCACCAATTTGCACACCCAGTTCCTTCAACAGAACAGTTTGCAGGGAATGTTTAAAGTCTGCCAACTCATTAAGCTCCCATAAATTATGTTCCCAGTTACCTCTTTCTTCCCTATCACACCTTTAACATTTGCTGTCTACCTGAGGAATAATTTGTTGGAGTCTACTTGGGGTGTAAAAATAGCTGTAAACACTTCCAAGCAAATATCCTAAATCTTCTAAATTGTTTCATATTTGGGAGACATACATATATCCCCCATTGTTTCTTTGAGAATTGGTTATCCATTCTGTCTTCCCAAGCCTTTCTAACTTCCTCTGATTGATTCTTATAGTTATCATGCAATATTTTACATGCTGTACTAATTATTTCATTTTAAAAGCAGCTTCTGTTCTAGAGTCTGCCAAATCCTCTACCAGTGCTGGTCTTTCACTTATGATCCCCCTATTTATTTCTCTCTGCTTATACTCTGATATCAGTCTTCGATAGGGAAGGCAGTCTCTGTCCTGCAGTCAAAATAAATCTTGACCTGTTCCTATTCTATTACCATTCTCTCTATAATTATTTGCTCCCAATAGCTTGTTTCTTTTACAAGTTTTCTCCAATAAATTCCAGCCCTCTCTTGCCTATTGTCTGTGTCCCTAATTGCAGTCATCCCTGTTGGCAGACTCTTCTCCATTTCCATATTAGCTTAGTTCTTAGGATTCTATCTGCTACTTTATGAATATAATATTCTATATGAGTATTGTTATTCTCGTTAAAGATCTGCATCCAAAATCACAGTCTCTCCTTGTTTCTTGAGCTTCCCCCCGCTTCTTCATCATCACTTTTCACTCTGAATTATAGGTATCTGCTTGTGCTATGTATAGAGGCCTTAAAGGTCTAGCTCTGAAATACCCCTTCAGATCTAGTAATCCCAATCTGCCCTGTTCTATTGGAAGAATCAGTTTATCCCACTTGACTCTTGCTGTCTTCCCCTCTCAGATAAAATCCTTCAGTTCTCTCTTAATTGCTATCCACAAATTCTGCTCTGGTTGATAAAAATATGCCTGATCTGTGTATAAAACTGAAGGGACTAAAAACATTTCAACTGCTTGTGTCTTGCTATCTTTATACTAGAGCTTCCAATTTTTCAGTTTTTGTATTATCTTTTGTTCAGTCTCTTCCCACATATTGTTAGCTACCACACTAGAATCCTTTTTAATCCATACTCCTACATACTTCATTTAATCATGTCCCCATAAATATGGATTTTGCTGAACCAGTCCATGTGTGGGTACATAATTTTACAGCTATTGCCTTTGTTTTAGCTTCATTAATTTTGTATCTCAAAAAGATTTGAAATTGCCTCAAAATGTTCCACCACACTGAAATGTCCTTTTCCAGTTTTATCAGGTATAAAGTAGTATTATCTGCAAATAGAGGCAGATTTTCTTGACTACCATACCAATTATATTCTTAAATTTCTGAGTATCTTATTTTCCTTGCAAATGGTTCTAAATATATTGCAAATAACAAAGGGGAAGGAGGACACCCCTGCATGGTTCACCTGCTCAAACAGAAATTATCAGCGAGGAACCCACCCATTTTAATTTTCACCTCTGATCCCTCAAATATCCTCCTAATTAACCTTAGAATTTTATTCCCTCAAATATTCTAATAATCAACCTTATAATTTATAACGGAATGCACATGCTTCCATTGCCATGCTCATGCACTCCCAGCTTACTCTGTCAAATGCTTTCTCTGCATCAAGACCCACCAACAACAGTGGTATTTTCTTGCATTCATCTTCCCTCTGGATCATCAATGTTCTGTTAATGTTGTTAAATGTTTGCCTCCCCTCCACAAAACCACGCTGCTCCAAGTCTGTCAATTTTGGCATCCCCTTTTTTAGTCATTGTAGACATAAACACTTTATAATCATATTTTAGGATTGAAATGAGCCTGTATGAAGCTGGATCTGATGGGTCTTTACCCTCTTTAGGTAGTACATCCACCACCTCTTTATTCCTGGAAGTTGGTGCTTCTCTTATTTATAATTACTGTTAAATAAAACATTTCAGATCTTTATCACTTTTTCCCCTCCTAGCTTTCAAACTTCCAAAAGAATACCACCTATTCTTGAGGGATTTCCTGTTGGTTGGTTACACATCACCATTTTTATCTCATCCCCTCCTACCCTGTTAGTAATTCAGCATCTTCTGCCTCTAACCTTAGCATATTTCATTCTTCCATAAACATTTCCATTTGTACATTTTCTGGATCTCCATATTTCTTTGCTTTATACAGACTTTCATAAAATTTCTAAAATATGTCTAGTACTTCTACAGGATCTCTTGTTATCTTCCTTAGCTTGGCGATAACCCTTTCTACTTTCTGTTGCCTGAGTTGTTGCGGTAAAAGATTTTGTGCTCTGGCATTATTATTAAAAAGCAGTTGCTTAACTCCAATCTTTCTAAACTCATGCATATTATCGAGGTAATCCTTTATTTTCTGCTTAGTCTGCAATTGCTCCTCTTCGTGTTCTGTGAGATTCCCCCTATTCTACAATACTTTAACATTTGTCAGTCCCTTGAAATAGTTCTTATTGCTTAACTATATCTGTAATTCCTTTATTTTCCCCGGTTTTTAAACTTCACTTTAATTTTGTCCCACTCCCTAGCTCTGTTTTCAGAAGAAATTTCTGTCTTCTCTAACAACTCCCAAATAATTTCTACTAACCATTCCTTAAATTCCTTTTGTTTCAACAGATAGGTGGGAAAACACCACTGTTTCATTTTTATTTCATTACCCTGTGTTTTTATTTTAGTTATTGTCACGTGATCTGAAATAGTTGCTGGATGTGTATCAAAATTTTCAATTAAATGCACATGTTCCTGTGAAATGTAAGTACTGTCTAGCCTTTCTCAGTTTTTATATCTTGGGGAATAATATGTAAATTCACTCCGAACTCCTATAACTGAATTCACATCTTCCATGCCAAATGTGTTCATAAATTTCTTCAAACATCTACCCTCCTTTGTTATATTTTCCTTCTGGGCCCCCTAGACACATCTTCCCTGTTGTAAATCAAATTCCAGTCCCACTTGTAAGTAATATTTCCTGCTGAAACTGATTATTTCTCCCAGAATTTTCTTCAGCTCCATTATAGCAGTTTTAGGCGGAATATAAATACATGCCAATGTAATCCTCTTCCCTTGCCAGTAGCCCCTTAGGACCTTACCTTCCATTATTATCTTTTTTATCCTCTTCTATCATTATTGGGACTCCTCTTGCAGTTAATATAAGCACTCCCTTTTCCTTTTTCCCAGATATTCAGCTGAGTAACCTTCATGAAAACCTTTATTTTTCAAATTCACATGTTCAGTTCTTTCCAAATGTGTCTCCTGTAGCTTAGCTATTTGTACTGTACATTTTTTAATATAGTTCACTATTCTTTTTATGTATATATCTGTGAGACCATTAACATTTAAAGATGATATTGAAAGGCTGATTATGTTAAAAAGTTATTATTCCCACCTTTTATTTGTAACAGTTTTTGTGAAGTATTTAGTTCCAGCTTTTGTGTTACATGCACATACTAATGTTTGTCAGGGTTTACCTTTACATCGTCGATCCCAATATGCATGAAACGGCTTCTGCAAATACCGATGTGCGAACGTCTCCATTGAATTCCACATAAGTGAATGGCAAAACCTCGCCCCTTTTTGGCCCATGGTAGCACTGGTGTGGAGGTGTGGTGCAGATGGAAGTGTCGAAATTCGAAATTTTTTCGACATTTGAGAAGTTTTGCAGTTTCCCAGAAACAGTTTGATTAAGTGCCCGGTCGATCATGTGTGATCGACGATGTGAAGGTAAACCGTTTGTCAGGTTGACCTTTTATACAGTTGTTTCTTGTCATATCCATTTGAGCCTATTTCACATCTAAAAATACTTCTTGTTTTATTGAAAAGACGCAAATTAAAACAAAAATACATCCCTGATAAGCCCCAAAAACCTATTAACTTAATATTAACACAAAACTATGTACAACTTCAAATATTGTTTTACTGTCCTAACAGGAACAATTGTCCCAAACTGACAGCCCCACTCACAGATTTGGGGTAACCTAAAAGGAAGGTAGTAGCTGAACCAATTATTGAAGTCAAGTAATTTTATATTTGTATTGTGGTATCATTATTGGTGAGGGTAAAATGGTGCTCAGTGTGAGGCTAATACCTAGCTGCAAAATGTATTCAGAGAGGTCCATCATGCTCGTCTTCATATATTCCAGGGAGATATGTCTGAGGTCATTCACACCTACGAGGACAATGACTGAGTCATACTGGTACTTGTGGTTGGGTGACCTGAGTGTCTGCATGATCTGGTGAATCCTGGCACCCAACAGGCAACTTACTGTAACCCTCTTTTTATCCAACCTGGTAAGGGGGGCATCCGTGTGTCTCATGATGGAGTCTCCAATTACCAAGATGTTTGAATGTGTAGTGCTTCACCTTAGGGGTCTGCTTTTGGAAACACTGTGATGTGTATTTTTATATGTAGTGGTTGGTGTTGATTTGCTTTTGTTTGCATGTGCTTTCTGTTGGCAGCATACAGGAGGCATCTGAGGTTTTGGTAAGTTACATTTGAGTACCACCGCATGTGTGCATTTGTGTGCAAGACCTTATTTAGTTGGGGAAGTAATGTGCATGTGCTGACAACTTGTTTGTCAATTGATTTGTCAGTATGTGAAAATCTTGTCCCAATTTTCATAGTGTAACTACATCTCTCACATACTGTATTTGTTTCAGGATAAAGTGGTTGTCAGTATACATTAGATGATTACCACTTTGCCTTGTGATGCAGATGTCCACCAGACTGGCCACAGAAATAGCAGAAAAATGTTTGTCTGTGGTTTCAGGTTTTTATTTACTATGGGTTTAACCAGGGAGAAGAGGGGATATATTTGACTGGACTGGGATGATGCACATGGATGAAGAATGGGTGCTATACTCTGTGTGAACTGCAGCAATCCAACAAGGCAGTGCTGCTCTGCGTACAACTCAGATGCTCCTAGAACAGCAGGGGGACTGGAGAAGGTTACAGAATAGTTATTCTTGTGGAAATATTATCTTGTAAGTGTTTCTATCTATACAAGACACTGCTAGCTGCTGCTGCGAGGAGAGCAAGCTAGCTCAAGCGATGGACTTGTATAGAATCAGAAAAGCAAGTTTTGCAACAGCAAGGCCTACAGACCAAAAGATTTGGAGAAATTAAAAATGGAGGTTCCTCTGGTTCTATCTTATTTGTGCGATCTGCTTCATGCTGGGTTGGCATATTCTTCAGTTAAAACTCACCTGTCAGCATTTTCTGGTTGTCTGCCCTTGTATCTTCCATTGTCCTCTCGGTTTGAGGTCAAGCAATTTCTTAAAGGTGTACTTCATATTAGGCCTCCCAGAAAGCCTATTCTCCCTTGTTGGTACCTCAGTTTTGTACTTGAAAAAATTGACTCGGGCTCCTTTGAACCTAGTAGTTCAGCTTCCTTGCAACATTGTACTTGGAAGATTGTTCTTCTTTTAGGTCTTACTTCAGCCAAGAGAGTGTCTGAACTTTAGGCTCTGATGGCTATTCCTCCTTTTTTTTTTTTTTACTTTTTCACAGAGACATGGTGTCTCTTTGTACCAGTCTTTCTTATTTACCCAAGGTGGTTAATGAATTGTCCTTTAATCTGTCTATTCACCTTCTTTCCTTTTCTCCTTCTCCACAGTCTGCCAGTGAGAAGATTCTTTACACCTTGGATCTGCATGGACAACTCTGGTATTATTTAGATAAAACGCAGTTCTCAAGTCTGAGCAACTTTTGGTTTCTTTTCATCCCGGGACTTTTGATTTGATTGTTTCTAAGTAAACCATCTCATCCTGGATTTCCAAGGTTGCTATTCTTTTCATTGCAAATGTCATTCTTCTTCTGTAAAGGCACATTCTACTAGGGTGGTTGCCTCTTCGTGTGTTTTTTTCAAAGGTTTGGACACCAGTTCTATCCTTGAGGCTGCTGCTTGGTCCTCTCTTCATACTTCAACTAAACATTATAAATCGAATGTTATTTCCAGGGCCAGGACAGGTTTTTACCATGGCTATTCTGTATGGGTTTGTAGAGGGCTCTTCCATGCTTTCCTCTTACCAGCCTTCTTCTTAGCTCTTGTTATCTCCCTTATCTAAAGAATGTTACAACAGTGATATGAAAAAACATTGTACAGTTATGTAAAATGTTACCATAACTGTAGATGTCCTTCTCTTAACTTTTGCAGTGTTTGGTCCCTCCCTACTTCCCCGTCTTTCCTAGCCCTTGCCTCTGTGCTTTTCTGACCATCCTGGCTGAAGGGCCCTTGCTTCCTTTTCCTTCTGGATATACATATTCTCTTTTTGTCCCTGAAGGTACTCTTTTTCTCTTGGGCTATTCAGATGTTCTTCGTGATTCACTGTTGCAGTCATCATATTTGGGTATCTGCCTGCAGGTATCACTCAGCCGGCCTGAATACCAGAGTCTTGGGATTTCTGCGTTGGATGCTGTCACTTCTTCCATGACATCAGGTCATCATGGGTATAAAACATGCAGCCGACACCATTACATCAGTCTTTCTTGCCGTGCAGTGCCCAAAGTAGAAGCAGTTCGCAAGTGCCGGTCAGCCGACTCCTGAAATTTTTGTTTTCGAGTTTTAGACCTGAAGTCTTCTAAAAGATCGTTGGGGATCATTTTTTCTTGCTCTAACCGATGTCAGAAAGAATTAATAATTGTCTTGCCTGTGGAAAGCAAATACCTCATAGAGATTTTCATTCTTACTGCGTCACCTGTTTAGGCCCAGAAAACGACGTCCCTCACTGTTGGTTTTGTGCCTTGTTCAACGCCGGAACTATCGGTTGTCAGGCAATTTTTGTAGCTAAATACTTTCATTCTCGATCTCCGTACTCTGAAATGGCGTCGGTAAGCCATCCGACTACCAATCTTCCAAAAAAAGTAAGGATAAAGACAGAGACAGACCGCATAGGTCCAAAACTGCTGACGATGCTGCCGTTAAGCTAGTTGCCAGTCTGTCGGTACTCAATGAGGCATTTTTGCAGTCCCGGATACCCGCTTCTACAGATTCGCAGGCCTCTACTGAGACCTATTCGGAGTCCGGTATGCGGCGAGATGCTTCTTCGACTATGGAACCTGCAGATGTCTCTACCTTGGATGGGTCCGCAGCCGCTGTGCAGGCACCGGCTTCTGGGGATGTATTCAGGCCTTCCGATTTCCATATTAAACCGACTTCATTTTAAGCCAAAAATACTGAATTTCTCAGGCCTAAAGTTCGCACTACGCCTAGGAAACTGATGACCAAAGTGCATTCTCAGGCCCACAGGCCTCAAAAACAAATGATTAGAATGGCCGAAGACCTTATTACCTTAATTAGGGGAAGCCAACCTTCCCCCTCAAAGAGACCTAGAACTGATTTTCCTTCTGATTCTTTTGATCAGGAATCTGATATCTCTGTTCCTTCTGACTACCAGGACATACCCTTATCTACCTATGGGGATTCTGATGCAGAGGATTCCAATCTCTCTGCTTTCCCTCCAGAAGATTTTTCTTTTGCTGAAACCCTGCATACCCTTAGGGAGCATTTCCACTGGGAAAGCCACGACTACTCTAAGTCCAAAAAGAGACTCAGGGAATTTTTAAACTTGCCTCAGCACAGGCCTCTAGCTATCCCTCCTGTTCTGGAGATTGTAGATGATGTCTTCTTGGAATCCAGCCGTACCCCGGATACTTTTCCTCTAGCTCCCAGGAAACCTGACAGGTACTATAGAGTACCTGACTCACAAATTCCTTTTCAAGAATCCTACTGTGGATCCAGAGACCATTTCCCAAGGACCAAAAGGCATTAAGGCTACTACTGCCAAGAATCCTACCCCTTCTGACAGGGATTCTAGGGCTTTAGACAGATGGGGTAAGAAGGTATACACCTCTGCTACTCTGGCCATTAGGGCTTTAAATTGACAGTTTCATATGTTAAAGTATCAGCATATTATGGGGCTAATTAAATAGAAAATGATGTTGATTCCTGACTGTGCAGAACACTAAGATTTACAAGAGTTAATGCATTCTGCTGAAGAAGTTGGTAAACATACTTTGCAGTGTGGTTTTGATGCTTTAGAAGCATCTTGTAGGGCTGCTGTCACTTGGTCTGTTCTTAGAAGGCATGCTTGGCTTAAGGATCAAAACTTACCAGATCATGTCAAAGCAAAATTACTGGATGCACCCTTAAACCAAAAGTACCTATTTGGCAATAAAGCAAAAGAAGTTCTCAAAAGGATGGAGGAGAAAGCTAAATCTATGCAAACTGTTAAAGATTTATTACAAGTACAGCCACCTATATTCAGTAGGCATTGGCCTTCAAAGACCTGGTCCTTTCCAATCCCTTCTAGGCCTTCTCAGTCCAAACCCAGAGGCAGCAGACCTCCAAGACGTCAGTCTCACGTTATGCACAGATCTAAGCAGTGGGGTGCTCCCACGTCCAAAACAGGGAGTAGTAAGCCACCTCCCTATGGTAAACTTGCACAATGACTTATCCTTAACTCCCCCAAGCCTTGCTCAGGTACTTGCACCTTTAGGAGGAAAACCCGCCCTGCATGCAAAAAACTTGGAATACATTACCCAAGACAAATGGGTTTTAAACATTGTTTCCCTAGGATACAGATTCCACTTCCACTCACTCCCAACACTAAGTGGATGGCCAGACCTCCCCCCAAACCAGTGGGTGGATGTCCAAAAGCAAGTACCGTCTCTCCTCAGCATCAAGGCTATTCAACCTGTCCCAGCAGAACAAAGGGGACAAAGCTTTTATTCAAGACTGTTCCTGGTTCCCAGAAAAGAAAACTCCTGGCGTCCTATCCTGGATTTATCTATTCTCAACACATTTCTGGTGGTTCCAAAATTCAAAATGCTAACTCTCCAACAGCTGCTTCCTATGCCAGCCA
The DNA here is from genome assembly GCF_019279795.1 of Protopterus annectens. Classification (NCBI taxonomy): domain Eukaryota; kingdom Metazoa; phylum Chordata; order Ceratodontiformes; family Protopteridae; genus Protopterus; species Protopterus annectens. The sequence goes on from NC_056726.1 coordinate 445,716,367, forward strand.
CCAAAACCCAGCTATCTGCAAGGAAAATAATGCAAGCTCTGGGGTTCATGGCCTCTTGCATTCTGTTAATTCCATATGCAAGACTACATATGAGGAAACTTCAGTGGTATTTAAAAAGTCTGTGGTGTCAACATTCTCAGGACCTGGAAACCATAATTCCTATCATTCCGTGTCTAAGGGCAGAGTTCCTTTGGTGGGCAGAGGCCTGCAACCACAACAAGGGACTGCCATTCACTCTACCCCCTGCCGCCCAAACCCTAACAACAGACACATCAGACTATGCATGAGGGGCTCACATGGCAGGGCAGTGCATTCAGGGCAAATGGAACCCAAAGCAGATGCACCTGCATATCAATCAAAAAGAAATATTAGCTGTACAGAATGCTCTGACAGCCTTCAAAGGACTTATTCTTTCAAGACAACTATTGGTAAAGACGGACAACACCACAGTTATGTGGTACATAAACAAGCAGGGGAGAACACATTCCTACCCACTCTGAAAACTAGCCATGGCTCTGTGGAAAACAGCCTTGAGCAACCAAGTGGACATACAAGCTCAATTCCTGCCAGGCAAACTGAATTCACTGTCAGATGACTTAAAAAGAAATCTCATGGACCCACAAGAATGGAAACTGGAATCCAAAATATTCAAACTTTTGGGGTACAGATGAGGGACACCAGAGGTGGACCTGTTTGCTTCCCCTCAGAACTATCAATTGAACAAATACTGCACCAGAACTCCCCACAGCCAAGCTTGGAAGGTGGATGCCCTGTCCTTTTCCTGGGAAAGCCTCTCAGTCTATGCCTTTCCCCCTCTGCCTCTCCTCTCGAAGGTTCTACTAAAGATCAAACAGGACAAGCCAAGGACAATCCTGATTACACCAGACTGGCCACGCCAGCACTGGTATCCTCTTTTGCACAGTCTGACAGTGCTACAACCATGGCACCTGCCTCAGACCCCTTCCCTGCTGTCCCATCAGGGGGGCTAAATTCTGCACCCTCAGCTTCAGACCCTGAACCTTGCAGCCTGGCTAATCCCCTGAACTCATCTCTAGCAACCCTCAGTAAGCAGGTGCTGGATGTCATTCTTGAGGCAAGGAGGCCTAATACTAGAAAATCCTATTCAGAAAAGTGGAAATTATACTGTTCCTGGAGCCAGTCTCAAGGGATGGCCACAACTGTGCCCAGCTTACCTCATATACTAGATTACTTAACAGAAATGCTCCACAAGGTCCTATCCTTCTCTTCAATTAAGATTTGTGCCTCTGCCATCTCAGCTCATTATAATACTGAGCCACCCCTCTTCTCTCGTCCTCTGGTAAAACAGTTCCTTAGAGGGGCCAAAAATTTAAGACCCCCCAGGAGAGCTCCCACTTCAACCTGGGACCTTAACTTTGTATTGGAAAAACTTACACTTCCCCCCTTTGAACCGGCTGCTACAGCAGAGTTGAAATTCCTCTCATGGAAAACAGCTTTACTTCTACCCATCATTTCAGCAAGAAGTGTCTGAACTGCAGGCCCTTATGGCTGTGGAACCCTTCATTATCTTCCATCCGGACAGGGTTTCCCTCAGGACTAACCCATCTTTTATGCCCAAGGTGGTATGTAGTGTGCCTTAAACCAGTCCATTCATTTGCCTACTTTTTTCCCTAATCCTCATAATAAAAGGGAAAGGATACTGCATTCTCTAGATGTGCACAGACAGCTTAGATTCTATTTGGACAGGACTAAGCCTCTCAGAAAATCTGACCAGCTGCTAGTCAGCTTTGCTGCAGGGGTAGAGGGGAAGACCATTTCAAAGCAAACCATATCTAAATGGATAGCACACTGCATCCATTTCTGCTACAAGTACCATGGAGAACCTACCCCACAGGGGATAAGAACACATTCCATTAGGGCTACATCTACGTCTACTGCATTTCTCAGAGGAGTCCCTACCAGGGCCATTCTGGAAACTGCAATCTGGAGCTTGGTACACACCTTCACCAAGCATTACCACTTGCCTATCTTTTCTAAATCCAGAGCTGGATTTGCCACAGCAGTCGTACAGGGCCTGATTGCCAGGCCTAATGCTTCTTAATCTACCCCCACCCTTCCTTAGCTTTGGGAATCAACCCAGATGTGATGACTGCAACAGTGAAACACAAAGAACATAGTACAGTTGTGAACACTTACCATAAATGTAGATGTTCAAGTGTACTCACTGTTGCAGTCCTGGTTACCCTCCTTCCAGCCCCCTGATTGTCTTTGCTTTCAGGTATCCTTTTTTGTTTGGCATATCTTATACTATGTGTATTTGCTTTTTGCTGGGGTGTTCCACACCATATAAATGCTTCATATTTTGGGAGCATCTGACATCTGGGGCAAGAAAAACTGATGTAATGGCGTCGGCTGCATGTTTTATACACCTGATGACCTAACATCATGGAAGAAGCGGCAGCATCTGATGCAGAATCTGGTATTCAGGCCGGCTGAGGGCTACCTGCAGGCAGATAACCCAAATGTGATGACTGCAACAGTGAGTACACTCAAACATCTACATTTATTGTAAGTGTACACAACTGTACTTTCTGAGTGTTTGCGTCCATATGTCACCTTTATGTCCTAGGTCTTATGAGGGAAGTATACACGTGATTTACAGCACCTTTAAGATCTAAAGGCTCGGGTATACTGGTTGGAAGTTGGGCTATGCTTGGCAGAAGATCCCTTATGTAAAGAGTATTGCAACAGTGAAGAGAAGAACATGTTATGGTAAGATTTTACACAACTGTAATTTATATTGTGAATGATCATTTTCTACAAATACTCTGGTGTCTCCATTTTTTAATACTTTTACCTTCAGCCACGATTTTGCCAGGAGCAACTGTATCTGTTGATATGATTGCATCTTTACTATTATAGGTTTTGGCTGCTTTGCAATGGCCAGTTTTTGAGCATAAACATGCTGTTACTTCAATTAACAAATCCTGCTATGGAACAGCAGTCCAGTTGTTTACTTGTACTTTCGTAAAAGTAATGCCATTGCAATGTTCATTCCATTTTCTCAGGTACAGTAGAAAATCTCAGTTTTTCTCTGTGTGCTCTATCTTCTAACTCCTATTTTTTGAAACGGCTCTTCTTGAGAAGCTGGATACTTAGCCAGCTTTTTCTTTATTTTATCCTTTGATTTTTGCAGTTTTATCAGTTCATCTGAATAGCTAGCTAAAAGCTTTGTCTATTTTTCCAGCTGTTTGTATTTGACTTGATATATTCCTTCAGTGTTTTATTTTTTTTAAACACATCTGAGTGCATCTGATTTATTTAAACTCTAAATTATTGAAAGCCATCTCCTTTGCCAAAGCTGAAATTTGAACTGCTTTTTACTGAACAGCTACAAGATTCTTCCCAGACAGAGTTTTCGCTTCTCCTTTTCTGACTGATTTTCTCTGATGTTTTCAAAATTTTTTCTTTGCTAGCATCCAGGCAGCATAGTTACTAGCCAGTGACCAGATTTTAACAATCTTACAGTTTCACTGGGCCCTTTTGTTTTCACACTGGGAGAGCTTAATCCAACCTGTTACTTGATGTATATCCATCTTGGAAACCCTTCTGTCAGAAATGGATGTAAGTGAGGAAGTGATTCTTTTGAGATGGGACTGAGGATCTGAAATGCTTATATACAGTATAGCCTTTCTAGGTTTAATCTTGTCGGTTGCGAAAAACTACTACAAAATGGAAATCAAAATCTAAACCAACTGTAATTGAAGTGCCGAATATTGTAAAACAGATGAAAGAATTTGAGGAGGATTTTTAGAAGAAGGAAGGAGCAAATTACATAGAAATAAATAGAAATTGTGGGAAGGAGCAAATTACAATGTAAATTTTGGGAGTAATGCATTCAGAATAATGTTCAAAAGGAGGTGTGAGGTTTAAGGGAAGGCAGGAATTGAGAAATTTATGTAATGGAGTGAATAGTTATTAAAAGAATATATAGGTTCATGGGTAGGTACTAGGCTATCCGCCCAAGGGCCTACGTAAGCCTAGACAGCAAGGTAACATAGCATACGCCGCCCAAGAAAGTTATTTTCCTGTGCCACTGTCCAGCAGAGACACAGAAGTGATCCCCGGGGTGTATTTCCTATTTCCCATCCACTCATCAAGACTTTTCTTGAAGAGTGCTAATGAAGAACTTTGCTTGACATAGATGGGTAGCTTGTTCCAGAGTATAGGAAATCTCTGGGACAGGAATCTAGCCCTCCAGCATGTCCTGTTTATTGTGGTGACAAGGTTTAGGTCCCTAGAGCGTGTAGTTCAGAGGGATTGGGATTTCTTGAGGTGTAGCATGTCCAACAGCTCTGGGTTTGACATAGCTTTATATGTTAGGCAGAAAACTCCTCAGAGTAGGCGATATGCTACAGAGTAAAGCAGGAGTTTTTTGAGGTGGTCAGTGTAGGGCATTTGTTTGAGGCCAGTAATCCTCTTTGTGAGGTACTTCTGTGGCCTTTGCAGCTGCTGCAGATGTCTTGTGAGGTACATTCCAAAAGGGGTGTTGTACTCTATAATGGGTCTAATGAGTGATGAGTAGAGGGGAACAATGACCTCTTTTTTCCTGGATGAGAACCCTTTTATGATGAGGTGTGTCACGTCGAAGGACTTTCAGACTACTGTGGCGATGTGACTATCAAAGGAGAGACTTCTGTCCACCTGGGTCCCAAGGTCTCTTATCATGCATTCGGTGTTAAGTAGATTGCTGCGTATGTGGTAGTTCATGGGTACAGAGTTTTTACCAAAGGGGATGACACTGCACTTTTTGGCATTGAGCTTGAGGCCATGGCTCTGACACCAGGCATCTGTCTCAGTGAGGCCCTTCTGTAGGATGTCCACGTCATTTGGGGACTTGACTATGGCTCCTAGTTTGCAGTCATCTGCGAACTCCGTTAGCCAGAGGCCTTCTGTGTTAGCCTGTACTTCAGAGAAGTAAATACCAAACAGGAGAGGTCCCAGGACGGAACCCTGTGGTACTCCACTTGTCACTGCTTTAAGGTCAGATTTGGAGTCTGCAACTTTTACCGTGTGGGTTCGGTCAGTGAGCCAGTTGGCAACCCATCTTGTGACTTGGGGATTTATACTTAGTTTAGTGAGTTTAGGTATAATTCCAGAATGGGGGATGGTGTCGAAAGTCTTGGCGAGGTCAAGATAGGCTGTGTGAACCACCTTACCCTCATCCACGGCTTTGGTGACTGCCTCAAAGAAGTCGATCAGGTTCAGGAGGCATGATCTGCCTTTCAGAAACCTGAACTGGGTGGGATCTAGAGTTTGGAGGTTACCACTGTCTATGTTTATGAGTTCCATGATGATATGTTCCATGGCCTTGCAGACCAGGCTCGTCAGGCTAATAGGTCAATAGTTCTTGGGATCAGTGGTGGCTCCCCCCTTTGTGGAGTGGGATAACTGTTGCTGTGTGCCATTCAGTGAGCACAAAGCCTGATGCAAGGCTATTATTAAACATGGTGCTTAAGTGGGGAGCCAGTTCGTATAAATTTATGTATAATGCAAGAATATGAAAATGTTAATATGGGTTGTTTGCTTTTCCATTAAAGTGTGTGTGTCTTTGTCTTAAGTAATAATTGAATAAAGGTGTTTAAAACAAAACAAAAAAGGGTGCCTAGCTTGGGGCTATCAGAAGAAGAAGAAATGAGTTACCTACTGCAGAAGACTTCCACAGAAATACACTGATATGCTAAGTACAGCTATTATTTACAAGGCCTTGCTGAGAACTTTTGACTAGTAAATTTCTCAAACCCAAATATCCTTTGTTAGCATGTGATCAAGTATATTTTTAAGCAACTGATGGTGCATTGTATTTTTTGTGCTTATGTCACAAAACGTTCGATATTAAGTTGTCTATCTCGCCTTCGTTCTTGCTGGTTGGGATCGGAGCTGATCCTCGGCTCCGACTCGGCCATCTTCAATAGCTCGAGAGCTGTTTACTGGCTCAAGGCTACCCTTTATCCCATAATGCCTAGTGACAGCTACCCAGATCTCGTTTGCAGCTTCAGCTGTGAGGTGTCGTTTTTCTGGCTCAGGCTCGTATAAAGTTTTTTGTTTAACTTTCTTCACTAGAATTCAACCCTTCTAGTATTTTATTATTAACGATAGTCTTGTTTTTGTGATAAGTTAGTTGTTTAGCTTGTAGTATCTCTCCTTTTTCTTGTAGAACTCGTTTAACTTAGAGAGTTCTCCTCCACCCCTCCACCCCACCTGTTCTTGTCAGGTTAGCCGTTTAAGTTAGAGGCTTTTCCCTTCTACCTTTCTCTTATAGGCTAGCCATTTAAGTTAGAGGCTTTCCTATTATCTTTAAAAAAAAAAAAAAAAAACCTTTAGCTATAGTCTTTATAGTAGTGTGTTTTTTGTAGACTGTATATTGCTTCTGGTTGTTATTGTTATAATTGTTTTTTCCTTCTACTTTCAAGGATGTCAAAGGAATCCAAGGTTTCTGGATTCAAGAAGTGTGACTCATGCTGTCAGAAAATGTCTCTGACAGATGGGCACACTTCTTGCGTCTATTGTTTAGGTGCTGTGCACCTGCAGGACTCTTGTTCTATCTGCCATGCCTTTAGTCCAAGAGTCCTGCAGGAGCGTAAGAATAAGCTTATTCTTAGGGGGTCTTTTAAAACCCCAGGATTCACCAGCCAAGAGCTCACAGCCTGTGAAATCCACTAAATCCACTAAGCTGTCGGCTCCAAGTTCGGAGCCATCTTCGTTTCAGGATTTACCTTCCACGTCAGTTCCGGCTGGCACCGACAAGACAATCTCCCCGTCAGCTCCATCAGAGGCTTCGGAGCCATCGCGGAGCCACAAGAGGCTGAGGTCCCCTTCACTAGAATCGGTGCATTCAGCTCCTCGGTCTCCTTTACTTCAGAGCGAGCATAGTCACCGATCCTCTCACTCCTCTCGATCCTCTAGGCTGTCGGATCACGATGTGGAGAGAGTGGTCAGTAGGTTGCTAAAGTCGCAGGCACTAGTCAAGTTGTTGTCCAGCCCTCCTCAACAGGTATTGGCTCTGTCCACTTCTCTCGATGTTCCTCCTCCAACTCCAGTGAGTTCGGAGCCGGTGTTCGTTGGGGTTCGAGTAGTGGAACTGTCGGCTCAGATAACTCTCTCTCCTTTGGTTCCGATGCCATCGGTGGTGCCGTCCATCAAGTGATCTGGGCGCCGGGGCTCCCTCATCAGCTCTGAGGGGGCGAGTGGCATCGGACCCTTGTCTGTCCCCTTTCTCCCTCTCGGAGCTTCAGCGCAGGTGAGCTTGGCTCCTACATCGGCCTTGGAGCCATCTCCCTCGGTGCAGAGAAAGATTCCTATTTCTTTGGAACCAGAGCTTTCTCTGCATCGTGGCAGGAATGCCTTCGATGTCATGCGGAATGTGCTGGCCACTGAGTCATCTTCAGTATCAGCCCCACCGACTCCGTCCCCTGTAGTGCCTGTGCCAACCTCTGCTCCTCCTCCAGACCCCAAGCGTAGGGAGCCGATGCTCCAGGACACCCCATTGGGTGTTTCCTCCTCTTCCGAGGCCTCCCCTGATCACTCAGAGGAGCCCTTTCGGAAGAAGAAGTGCAAGAGGAAGCACATTGACTCCCCTGAGTCTGTCACTTCTGACACAGATTTAGATGAATCAGAAGGGTCCCCGAAATCCCCCTCTGAAGATGTTTCCTTCTCGGACATCTTGGAAATGCTCAAGCAGAGGGGGAACTGGAATCCCCTAGCCCCTTCTGAGGATGAGTCTGTATTTCTGGATGCCTTCGGTTCCCGACCTTCTACCTCCTGGGTGTCTCCGCCTTTCGATCCACTTGTGACAGTGGTGGCTTGAAAGACTTGGTCAGCTCTGGATACAGTGGAACCAACTCTGAGGAGACCTAGCAAATTTATTACAGCACCCCAGGATAAGCAGTTCCTTTCAAAAGGTGTCCCTGTTGATGCTATGGTGGTAGCAGCAGCCACCAAAAAAAAGAGTTAGTGGAGACCTCTTCGTCTGTCCATCCCCCTAACAAGGAACCTAGGATGATGGACAGATATGGGAAGCAAATGTTTGCTTCAGCAACCTTATCTATGAGGTCACTGAACTACCTGTGTCATTTTACCCAACTTCAAAGGGATCTCCTTAAAGAGCTCGGAGATACCCTCCAAGATCCAACAGCTGAGGGAGCACAAGCCCAGGTAGCTTCCCAGCTAGCTACACTTAATTCTGTTATTAACTCCTCCATGAGGCTCATTTCCTATGCAGCCGATGGGCCGAGTAGAGCCGCTGGTACCGGGGTGGCCCTTAGGAGGCATGCCTGGATGCGGCTGTGTAACTTTGCAGAACCCTTTCGAGCGTCCTTCACCAACACTCCCTTTGATGGTTCCTTTCTTTTGGGACCACAGGTGAAAGACACTTTGACTAGGTGTGAGCAAGAAGACAACACTCTCTCTGCCGTGGGAGTCTGTTTTTCCACTCCCTCTAGACCCTACCCTAAAGGTCAGAAGAGTGGTAAGATGTGGTTCCGTAAATCTCAGGGAGCCATGTCTGACACACGTAGTGATTTTTCCTCCAGAGGCAGAGGGGGAAACCATAAAAATAGACGCAGCCCTCTTGGCAGAGGGGGTCCGTAGAACCAGGGCAACAGAGAATCCTTCTCTGATAAGCCCTTTCAGTATCCCTGAAGGGTTGCCTGGCTGCTCATCTCTGGAGGCAGTCGGGGGAAGACTTTCAACTGTACCCAAAAGCCTGGCGAAGTTTAACACAAAACAGATGGGTACAGTCCATTATATCCGGAGGTTACAAAATTCCCTTCCTTCAACCCCCTTTACAGTCAAGGAAGACCCTCCCAGATGGTTCCACCCAATCTGAGGGAGCAAGCAGTAATAGAAGTTTCAAAACTGCTAAAAAAAAAAGCCATCCAGGAAGTCCCAGCAGACCAGCATGGATCCAGAACTTACTCAAGGTTCTTTTTAACTTACTCAAGGTTCTTTTTAGTACCAAAAAAGACATGGGACTGGAGACCGATTCTGGATCTCAGCAGACTAAACAGGTCTGTGCAAATAACGAAGTTTCAGATGGTCACGCTGCAGCCCATTCTACCCTTTCTGGGTCAGGACAATTGGATGTGCTCTATAGATCTTCAGGACGCGTACTACCATATAAAGATGGACAGGCACTCTAGGAGATATCTTCGCTTCCAGCTGGGGGCAAGTCATTATCAGTTCAGAGCTCTGCCCTTTGGTCTCACCACAGCCCCCAGGGTGTTCACCAAATGTATGGCAGTGGTCACAGCTCACCTGAGGCATCAAGGATTCCAGGTGTTTCTGTATCTAGATGACTGGCTCCTTACTGCTACCACCAGGCATCAACTCATACAAGCACGGGACTACACAATCGCAATCTGCTCACAGCACAGCATCACAATAAATTTCGAAAAATCTGCCTTGTTGCCCTGTCAATCTATCACTTATATGGGGCAGACTTAGACACAAGGGATATGTTTGCAAGGCTATCACCAGAAAGGGTGTCCACAATTCGTCAGCAGGTACAGGTTCTGATGCAGAGCAAAAGGATCCAAGTCAGGTACATTCTTCAAACTCTGGGTTCCATGGCAGCCGCCATTCTCCTAATCCCACTGGCACGCTTTCATATGAGGATTCTTCAGTGGCTTCTGTTTACGCAGTGGTCTTTCCAAGAGTTACCCATGACTTACAAGATCACGATTACGGATGCATGCAAAAGGCATCTTTCTTGGTGGATGGTCTCCCCACTAGTTACTCAGGGCAGACCTTTCATACAACCCTCTCCGGTAGCCATAGTGACGACAGATGCCTCCCTGATAGGGTGGGGGGGGCATTATCTGGGCAGGACAGTCCAAGGCACGTTGCAACCTCACGAGTGCCATTTGCACATAAATGTCCTGGAAATGAGAGCCGTGCTCCTGGCGTTGCAAGCCCTTCAAGACTCTCTTCCTCCTGAGATCATTGCTATTCACACGGACAACATGTCAGTGGTGTGGTACATCATCAAGCAGGGTAGAACCAGGTCCTACCCCCTGTGTCGAGAAGCACTCAGACTTTGGCAGTGGGTGATTTCCTCCCAACGTTTTCTGATTGCGACGCACATCCCTGGGAGATCCAACGTCATAGCAGACAGGCTCAGCAGAGCTATTCTAATGTCTCACGAGTGGTCTCTGAATCAGAAAATTGTGAATCTTTTTTTTCACAAATGGGGACAGCCTTGCTGCAATCTCTTTGCCACCCCCTTCAACAGCAAATGCAGCAACTACTTCTCCCTTCTTCCGCTTCCGGCTCACACACCCAGAGATGCTCTAGTCCACGATTGGCCCCAGGGACTTCTTTAAGCCTTTCCTCCATTCCCTCTGATACCCAAACTTCTACAGAAAGCAATATCGTTGGGTTGCAAAATGATCCTCATTGCTCCCTACTGGCCTCGACAGATATGGTTTCCGTTCCTGCACCGTTACCTTCTCGATCAACCCTGGACTCTGGACCCAATTCCAGACCTCCTGGTTCATCAGTCAGGTGGGTTGCATCATTCCCTAAAACCTCTCCAGCTCACAACTTGGTTGTTCCACTTTCAACCTTAGCCAGGCTTCCCAGCATTTCCCCAGCAGTCTGTGACATTATCGTGTCCTCTCACAAGTCTACAACGAGGAAAACGTATGCTAGCAAATGGAAACGTTTTTCTTGTTAGGCAAAGACTAGGAATGTGGATCCCTTTTCAGCCCCAGTCCACAAAATCTTTGAATTCCTAGCTCTACTGTTTCATTCCGGGTCCGTGCTTCTACGGTCAGGGTACAAATGGTGGCCATTTCTAACTTTCATGTTGGTTTTTTGAACTCTAACATTATGTCTCATAAGCTATGTAAAGCTTTTTTGAGAGGGGCAACTCTTCTTAGGAATCCAGTGAGAGATCCCCCTCCTCCTTGGGACCCTAATTTAGTCCTGACCTCCTTAATTCTGCCCCCTTTTGAGCCAGCAGCTTCCTGCTCTATCAAGTTCCTATCTTGGAAGACACTCTTTCTGGTAGCTATTACTTCAGCCAGACGCATCTCCGAACTTCAGGCGCAGTGTGTTCGTCCTCCTTACTTGGTTTTTCATAAGGACACGGTTGCTCTGAGGACTAATCCCTCATTTCTCCCTAAAGTCTGCTCAGAAAGTAACTTAAACCAATCTATAGATCTTCCTGTGTTTTTCCTTAATCATACCAACAAGTCAGAATACAAACTACACCAATTGGACATTCATAGGCAATTGCGTTTTTACCTGCACAGAACTAAAGAAGTAAGGAAATCGGACCAACTATTCCTCTCTTACGCCTTGGGCAAACAAGGTTTCACAGTTTCCAAGGTAACCTTGTCCAGATGGTTGTCGCACACTATTTCTTTCATTTATCAGTTAAGGAACAAAGAGTTACCTATTAAACCGAAAGGTCATTCTACTAGGGCCTTGGCCACCTCTGTAGCCTTCCAATCCAGGTTGTCCATGGATTCTATCTGTGCAGCTGCCATGTGGGCAAACACTCATACCTTTATTTCTCATTACAAGTTGGATATGGTCTCCAGGAGCAGAGCTGACTTTGGGTCCACTGTTCTGAAGACTGTGTTCCACTGAGCCACCCAGGTTTTTAGGTGCTAGGGACACTGTCCCAACCAGCAAGAATGAAGGAGAGATAGACAACTTAACATAAAGAAGTTATGTACCTACCATAACGTTCCATGTTAGTTGTCTTCATCTCGCCTTCCTTCTTGTGTCCCACCCTCCATCCCCCTGTCCTAGTGGATCGATAGGAGTTTTTTTCTGTTTCACTGGCTGTGTTCTCTCTTGTGTCCTTTTTGACTTAAGAGAATATGGCAGGTATAGTCAACTGATTCTTGACTGATTTATTATGTTGTTATGTCTGGAGTTAGCTACCCAGATCTCGTCTGAAATAGCTATCGCTAGGCATTATGGGATAAGGGGTAGCCTCGAGCCAGTAAACAGCTCTCGAGCTATTGAAGATGGCCGAGTCGGAGCCGAGGATCGGCTCCAATCCCAACCAGCAAGAAGGAAGGTGAGATGACGACAACTAACATGGAACGTTATGGTAGGTACATAACTTCTTTTTACTGTACCTTTCAAAATTGTCTTTCAAGAAGGACATCTTTTTCAATTTCAATTACTGTATTTAGCTTGTGATATCATTTTTAAAACAAAATACCCATTTTATAATGTCTGAACAGATCATAGAATGGATAGTTCTTTGTCAGCCTACAAAGGAGGAATCTCTCAGTGAAGGGACTGAAATTACAATTTTCAGATCATTTGAATATTTAATTTTGTAGTCTAGATTCATTTAGTTCAGTTTCAGTTTAAAATGTCAATAAAATCAGAGAAACGTCTAATAATTATGATGTGGAACAGAAAAATGTGCACTATTTTTTGTGGTAGCATACATTTACTGATTTGTTTACGTAAAGTAATTCATCTTTTTTGCTTTTCCTCACTCTTGCTTTCTATTATAGGTAGAAGAGATTTTGATTTAATGTGGTGCACATTTTAGTGAATTTTAAAGAAAGAACAGGGTGCCACCTAATACTAATTTTAATGCTTTACTTTTGATGTCTGATCACTTTAAATTGAGTTCTTATAACTTGACTAAAGAGAGACTGTGTTGTCATGAGGTATTTGAGGAATTTTCTCTTTCCTGCTTTACAGAAATAGCTGAAGAATTTTCTCTTTCCTGCTTTACAGACATGTTTTATATAAGTTTGTAGTAGGGTTTTGTTTTGTTTTAAGAGTCTTGTGTTATTCCAAAAATATCAGATTTTTGAGTAAATTATGCTAAATTTCTTTAAGCTTCATTCACCTTATCAACTGCTAAGTTTGGAAAATAAGAGTTTTTGATAGCCCCCCTCCCCAGGATTTTGGCAAACGAGGATAAAGCTAAATCAAGAAAGTTTGATACATGAGAAAGACAATCTAGGGATGTTACGAGTTCAAGACAATATGAAAAGAAAGATAGATGGTTAAGCAATGTGGTAGGATCATGAATGAAGGTAGTGATCAAGGTGTTAGTAGAATTAATGTGAATGGAATGGGTGTTAATATTAGTACGGAGTGCAGGTCACATAAGAAATTCACTGAAAATCAAGATAATGGCTGAAGTTTATGCAGTTAATAGCAGCAGTGTGCTAATTTTGTTGATGGAAAGGCAGCAGAAAAGTTGAGGTTATGGAGCTGGACAGCATACCCTGTAAGGTGATATATGTAAGAAGCAGTAAAAGGTTAAGTGGTACAATTTGTAGGGAATTATTGAGGGCAGTAGGAAGTAAGAGTAGACAAACTCAAATACAAGTGGGACAGAATAGAGGAAGCAGCATGGGTGGAATGAAAATGGACAGATGCCACAAAGAACCCGGTTAGGGATAAGGATGCATACAGTCTGGGGACACAATGTTAGTTCATCAGTGATTTCAGACTTCAGTTTTGTGAAGGGAGTATAAAACATTGGACAAAACAGATGCTAGAGATGTGGTCGTGGGGAAGTTGGGATAGTCTTCGTGTGCTGGGAGTGTAAGGAGGTGATCCAGGAGCCATGGGAGGTTTATGTTGAGGAGTGAGAACAGATCTATGGAAAAATGGTACACAGTGAATGGAAGTTTGCAGTCTAAGATGTAGTAGAAGAAAAATGACACCAGAGGGTGAAGATGTCAATTTTTGGAGGATGGGTAAGAAGCGCTGTACTTCAAGAATGGGAAGGGCATGTAGCTTAGAAAAGAAAACGGGAATCTAAGGCTTATGTGAGAGCTCTGGATTTATCTCCAGCTTTTGAGAAAAAGAAAGTAAGAAGGGCTGGAGGGAGGTGAGGACTGGATACCTCAAAGTAGATCAGTAGTCTGATCCTATTAATAAGTAAAGGGTGGAGTGGTTTGGTCCATAAATGGCAAATGATTTTTGTTTACGTAAAGAGGAGATGACTACTGATGTGAACCAGCAGTCCTACTATGTTAACTAAAAATCAACAGTGATTATATTAGATAACTATTTTAAAATTGATTTCTGTGAAATCAGATAGAAGTGCGTTGTTCATGTTAGGAAAAATACATCTAATGGGCTGCACGTGGATGTAGTTGTTTGGATGTAACATTTTAAGGAAAGTTACTCTAATAAAATAACAAAAAAAGTAGTGTTTGATCCAGGTTTGTGTTAGAACTAGGTTCATACTAGGCTATCTCCCCTGGGGCATTTATAAGCCTAGGCCGATTGTGTTTGGCTTATCACCCCTTGATTTGAGTATACTGTGCCCTTTTTAAAGTTTAGTTTACTGTGCTTCTGTCTAATAGTGACACAGAAGTAATCCTCGGGACAAACCTACGATCCCCCATCCACTCATCAAGATTCTTCTTGAAGAGAGTCAGTGAGGTGCTCTGCCTAACATGAATTGGAATTCTATTCCAGAGCAAAGGGAGCCTCTGGGTAATGAATCTGTCCCTCCAGCATGTTCTATTTATTTCTGTGCTGATAGGATTCAGTACTATTCCCAAAGCATACCCTTATTGAAAATAAACAGGGCAATTCTAACTGTAGAAATCAAAACAACTGAAACTGTGACTCTGTTAATTAAAGAAGTTACTCACACCCCATTAAATATATAAACATTAACATTCCCATACCAACTCCATGGTTGTGTGACTATAGGAAAAAAGAGAAACTCTCTAAAAGGATGAAAAACAGTTTGCATTAACTGCAGTGTCACACTAGAGCTGATAAATATATAAGAATGCTGGGGATTTTAGATTTGATGAGGTAGGGTCAAGATGATTGTGTTCTTACAGTTACATGTCATGAAATGGTAGAGCTCCCTATGCTGCACCAAGTTCAAGATGGTCACACTTCACTCTGTCTTTCAGTTAGTGCTGGATGGATACTAGACACATTCTTTTTATGTGATGATTATCTTACAGCTAAACTAAACACAGATAAGATGGTGGTAATTGCAGCAAACTTGGGAAATCAGAAGATGCTAAGAATTGCGATAGAAGGGAAGATAGTGGAACAGTTAAATAGCTTAAAGTATCTGGGAGGGATGGTTGAGGAGAAGGGAAGTCCAAATGAAGAGGTCAAAGCTAGAATCAGAGGGGCTGAAGCCAACTGATATAGTGTGTCAGGTGTAGTCTATGACAGAACATTGGCAAAGAAGCTAAAAAGTAAGATGTACAAGACACTGGTATGACCAGTACTACTGCGTGGTACAGAAACCTGGGCAGTAAAGGCAGAGCAGATGAAGCTAGAGGTGATGGAAATGAAGTGCCTGAGAAGGATGGTGGGATGCACTCTGTGGCACAGACGAAGAAATGAGGGCATAAGAGCAGAAGCCAAAGTAGCTCCAGTTGCAGAAAAGATCAAAGGGAACAGATTACAGTGGTTTGGACATGTGCAGAAAAGCAGAAGACAATTTGGTGAAGATGATTTGCGACAGACAGGAAGAAGGAAGAGGAAATGAGGACATCCAGCAAACAGGGGGATGGATTGTGTGAAAGAAGATCTGCGACAGTCAGGCATGAGTGTCGAAGAAGGCAGGATTGTGGCATTGAATTGAGAGAGTTGGCGACAGTTAACACAATTCCCCGACCCCATGTAGAAAATGGGAGAAAGGGGGCTGATGATGATTATCTTACAGCTCATAAAAATCCTGACTCCTGCATTTTTTTACTTGGGGATGCTTGTTTATTACAAGTACTCACTTTGTCTTTTTCACTAAGGATTTTTTCCAAGTGATGACCATCTGTGCTGGAAGTGACCCTTCAGTGAAGATGTTTCCTTATGATGTTCTTCATGTTTCACTGTTGCAGTCATTACGTTTGGGTTATCTGCTTACAGGTAGCCCTCAGTCGGCCTGATTATCAAAGTCTTGGGTCCTGCATCGGTTGCTGTCTCACCTTCCATGACGTCAGGTAGTCAGGGGTATAAAGCATGCAGCCGACGCCATTACATCAGTTTCTTGACGTGTGGTGCCTGAAGCAGAAGCAGTTCGCAAGTGCCGGTCAGCCGACTCCTGAAATTTTTGTTTTCGAGTTTCAGATCCGAAATCTTCAACTAAGCTAAGTACCCAGTTGGGGATCCTTTTTCTTGCTCTAAACTGATGTCAGTAAAAGTTAACAATTGTATTTCTTGTGGAAAGCAAATAGCTCATAAAGATTTTCATTCGTACTGCATCCCTTGCTTAGGCTCAGATCACAACGTACCTCGCTGTCGGTTTTGTGCCTTATTCAACCCTCAAACTATTCGTCATCGGTTCATTTTCGCATCTAAATATTTTGGTACTTGGTTCAATTATCCAGAAATGGCTTTGGTAAGCCACCCGACTACCGACATTCCGAAAAAACGCAAAGATAAAGACAGAGACAGACCACATAGGTCCAAAGGTGCCGACGACGCTTCTCCTAAGCTAGTCGCCAGTTCGCCGGTACTCAGTGAGGTGCTTTTGCAGTCCCTGATACCCACTACTTCAGATTCGCAGGCCTCTACTGAGACCCATTTGGAGTCCGGTATGCCACGAGATGCTTCTTCGACTGTGGAACCTGCAGATGTCTCTACCTTGGATAGATCCGGAGCCGCTGTGCAGGCACAGGCTTCTGAGGGTGTATTCAGGCCTACTGACTTGCATATTAAACCAACGCCAACTTCTTCTTCAAGGCCTAAAACTCAATCCACGCCTAGAAAACTGACGCCCAGACCACATGGTCAGGCCCCTATGCCTAAAAAAACAAATGATAAGAATGGCTGAAGACCTTATTACTCTGATCAGGAGAAGCCATCCTTCTCCCTCTAAGAGACCTAGAATTGATTTTCCTTCTGATTCTTCTGATCAGGATTCTGACATTTCTGTTTTCTCTGATGACCAGGAGTTGCCCTTTTCTACCTGTGAGGATTCTGATGCAGAGGACTCCATTCCCTCTGCTTCTCCTCCAGAGGATTTCTCTTTTGTTGAAACCTTGCATGCTTTTAGGGAGCATTTCCACTGGGAAAGTCAGGATTACTCTGACTCCAAAAAGAGCCTTAGGAAATTCTTACTCCTACCTCAACATAGGCCTTTAGTTATCCCTCCTGTACTGGGCATTGTAGATGATGCCTTCTTGGAATCTAGCTTGGCCCCTGAAACTTTACCTCCGGCTCCCAGAAAACCTGACAGGTATTACAGAGTACCTGACACTCACAAGTTTCTCTTTAAGAATCCTACTGCGGATCCTGAGACCATTTCACAGGGACCCAAAGGCATTAAGGCTACTACTGCCAGAAACCCTACCCCCTATGATAGAGATTCCAGGGCCCTGGACAGATGGGGTAGGAGCTGCCAGTTTCATATGTTAAAGTATCAGCAGCATATTATTGGATTGCTTAAACAGAAAATGATTTTGTTTCCTGACTGTGACAAAAATAAAGAATTACAGGATTTAATGCATTCTGCTGAACAAGTTGGAAAACATACTTTGCAATGTGGTTTTGATTCATTAGAGGCATCTTGCAGGGCTGCTTTCACTGGGTCTGTACTTGGAAGGCATGCCTGGCTTACGGGGCAATCTTTGCCAGATCATGTTAAAGCTAAATTACTAGATGCTCCCTTAAACCAAGACCGCCTGTTTGGCAACAAAGCAGAAGTAGTATTTAAAAAGATGGAGGAAAAAGCTAAATCTATGCAGACTGTTAAAGATTTCCTGCAACTACAGCCTCCCAGATTTAGTAGGCACTGGCCTTCTAAGAACTGGTCCTTTCCTGCCTCTTCCAGGCCTTCTCAGTCCAAACTGTAGAAAACCATCGAACAGCAGAATAAAGAACCAACCACAGAAACTGGGATGCTGCAACAATTTATTCTTCCGGTACCTCGGCTGAATGCCTTCAAAGGAATAATCACAGAAACAGTTGCTGCATCTTATATACTATGCATCACACCAATCAATTAATTAATCAATTACAGAAAGTTAATAGATCCAAAGAGTTAAGGAGACCCTACATATATAAATACCATATAAGAAAGTTACCTAGAAAAACAACATAAAAAACAGTCACAATATAGATGTAAAAAATTACAATAATTTGTAATTAAATAGTAAGATTAATTTCTAAATTCAACCCCCTTGGTTTCAAGGTACCAAATTTCAATATGAATCTACTTTCCAGATTCAACAAATTTTGCAAATAATTCCCAGCATTATATAAATTGGGTTTAGCTAAAGCACAAAAAAATAAAGAATCCATCATACCATTGTGAACTGTATTAAAGTGTTCAGAAATTGGACTGTCCATCCTAACATTACGAACATCGCCCATGTGTTCCAAAATACATATCTTCAATTGGCGTTTGGTTTGACCTATGTAATATTTGGGTGGAACACATCCACAACCAACAATATACACTACCTCACATGATTTGCAATTAAAATTATTATAGGCAATATATTTTACCCCATTGATAATACTTCCTGATAAATTTTTAACTTTAGAGCAAACTTTACATTTACCACACTTAAACATGCCATGTAATAAAGTTACACTATCAGAACTAACAAAATCACAAAACTTAAACTTTGATTTCAAAATTTCCTTGAGATTAGCATATCTTCCATAGGAAAAAGAAACATGATTGGGAAACAAATGACCTATCTCCTCATTTTTATGAACTATTGGCCATAGAAAGTCTACAATACCTTTTAAGACTACAGAAAAAGGAGAATATTTCGTAACAAAAAATATATTCTCACTATTATCACACAAAACTTCATTATGTCTTATATTTTTATCAAAGACTTTTAATACCTTATTCTCTTTCCTATTTAAATTTAGTAATCTATCACAACTTTTCTTAATTAGACTTTCAGAATAACCTCTAGTCATAAGTCTGTGTTTCACATTCTCAAATTCCAAATTCAAAAAAGTATTTTCAGAGGTATGTTCCTGCATATGTTTAAACTCCCCAAATGGAAGTGCCTCTATTAAATGTGCAGGATGTGCACTACTTGCGTGTAAAAAATTATTTGAGGCTGTATCCTTCCTGAAAGGTCTGAACTGAACTAATTCTTTCTGATCTACATACAACAAAATGTCCAAAAACTGGATTTTTTGAGTGTTCACAGTATACGTAAATTCCAGACCAAATTTATTTTGATGAAGACTAACCACAAATTTGTCAAAATCTGATATGTCTCCTTTACAGATAAAAATCAAATTATCAATATATCTGTAATAGGAGACAACTTTTTTCTGAAAAAATTCTAATGTATACAAAAAGCTAATCTCAAAATATGACATGAACAGGATGGCATAAGTAGGGGCGAAATTAGCCCACATAGCAGTCCCCTCTTTCTGAAGGAATATTCTTTGCTCAAACAAGAAGTAATTGTGAGTAAGTGCAAACTCCAAAAGTAAAATAATAAATGAAGTGCGTGGACCCTCTCCCAAAATTTTACTAATGGCCTCCAAACCAAATTTTGTCCTAATGCTAGTATAAAGAGCCTTCACGTCAACAGTAGCCCAATAGTAACTATTTTCCCATTTGAAATTTTTAATCAATTCACAATACTGATTAGTATTACTAATATTAGAAGTTACATTCTTCAATTCTTTTTTAAGAATGCTATCTAAAAATATGCCTACATGTTCCAAAAATCCTCCACAGCAAGACACAATGGGGCGACCAGGAGGGTCTTGCAAATTTTTATGTATTTTGGGTAGTGCATAAAAGGTAGGATCCTTAGGGTTAACAATAAACAATTTTTTAACATCCCTCCTATTTAGGAAACCCAATCTTTCACCCCTTTCAAGCACTTCCAAAAGCGCTGAATTATATTCACTAATGGGGTTGTTAGATAATTCAACGTAAACATAGTCATTGCATAATAAATCATAATTCATTTTTAGATAATGACACCTTTCCATAATTACCCAATTGCCACCTTTGTCCCCAGTGCAAAAACTATATTTATTAGAAACTTCTTTCATGGTCTTTAAAGCTAACCATTCAGACTTTGTGAGATTAAATTTAATGTATTGTTTTAGGAACACAGCATACTCAGTCTCAACTTTTTTACATAGAACACTTTCAAAGGCCCTCAAAACTGAAGAGTTTTTAGGTGGACAAAAAGAATTGCAAGCAGGCAATCGAGGTACTGTTAATTTACCATAACCAGTAAAAAAACGCTCAGTGTTCTCTAAAACGCTTACAACATCAGTAATAGATTCAGAATCACCCATAGCAAAATCATCTATATCAAAAATTCCAACCTCCTCAGTGTTATATTCATGTAAGGAAAGATTCATTAGAGGATCATACTGGATAGAAAGATCATCAGAATCAAATAAAAAGGTAGTGTCAGCATCACCAGTATCAACGCTCACACCAGGTGTATCATTTTCCAAACACAAATTGTTCAAAATATTCTTAAATTCAAAAAATACTTTTAAATAAAGCTTTCTGCAAAAGCGTTTAATATCTAATAATAGGTCTGAAAGAGCTGGTACTTTCATAGGGACAAATTTACTGCCCTTATTCAGCACCAACAACATATCAGATGTAACAACAAAATTGCTTAAATTAACAATGTGCATGGAATTAAAGTCAGATTCTACACAAACACCATAACTATGGTGTCCATTAATGGAAGAAGAAGCAGTTCCAAAGTCAACCACAATATCAGTGTCAATACCTTCTGTTACGACCCTTCTGTCGCAACTTATGTTTAAACCCCTGGTGAAAATTCCATCTACCTTGTTCTTCTGTCTCCGAATTCATGCTAGTGTCGTCTAAAGCATCCACTCTCTCAAAAGAAACACTTTTTTTTACTACTTGCAGCTGTATCCGACGACGAGACTGACGAGTCCCGGCCACTTCGTGAACTTCCTTCCGCACCTTTCATTTGGAACATACCACTTCTCCGCTTACGCTGCCAGGAATACACCAGATTCTTTTTAAAATCGCTGACATCCCTATTAAGTTTTTTCTTTTTCCTCGAGATGACATCACATTCATCTTTGGAAATTTCATCATTGATATCCTTCATGGCCGAAATAAATGCTGTATTAGGGTATTCATTGAATAAGCTAGCCTCACCTTCTGCAATCTGCATTTGGATTAACCCTAAGCTCCTCCGGTTACGCTTAATCAAGATCTTTAGCCAGCTGAGAGTACACTGTAACGATGCCGCCTTCCATTCTTCCAAATAAGCACTTTCATCTTCCGAAAACTTAAAAGCAGGTAGTTTATCAATCCTTAAACCTCTAGGTGTTATAGAAAGTTCAACATACTTCTCCAACAAACGTATGTCATAAAATAAAAAAGTCTCCTTAATTCTCAGTCTTTTTAGGTCTTCAAACTTTTTGTCAAAAGTATTGTTACCAGACACAGTCCATGGATCAAATCGAGCCAGCTTGTCATCCCTTTCCTTGGCCAAGTTGGCAAACAAAAATCCATTACCATTTGAATTGGACATTATGAAAACAAACCAGTTCCTTCAAGAAAACTGTAGAAAACCATTGAACAGCAGAATAAAGAACCAACCACAGAAACTGGGATGCTGCAACAGTTTATTCTTCCGGTACCTCGGCTGAATGCCTTCAAAGGAATAATCACAGAAACAGTTGCTGCATCTTATATACTATGCATCACACCAATCAATTAATTAATCAATTACAGGAAGTTAAAAGATCCAAAGAGTTAAGGAGACCCTACATATATAAATACCATATAAGAAAGTTACCTAGAAAACAACATCAAAAAAACAGTCACAATATAGATGTAAAAAATTACAATAATTTGTAATCAAATAGTAAGATTAATTTCTAAATTCAAACCCCTTGGTTTCAAGGTCTCCTTAACTCTTTGGATCTATTAACTTTCTGTAATTGATTAATTAATTGATTGGTGTGATGCATAGTATATAAGATGCAGCAACTGTTTCTGTGATTATTCCTTTGAAGGCATTCAGCCGAGGTACCGGAAGAATAAATTGTTGCAGCGTCCCAGTTTCTGTGGTTGGTTCTTTCTTCTCAGTCCAAACCCAGAACCAGCAGACCACCCAGGCTTCAGTCTCAAGGTACTCACAGGCCTAAGCAGTGGGGGGATCCCACTTCCAAAGCTGGGAGTAGTAAGACACCCCCCTATGGTAAACTGTCACAATAACTTAACTTTAAACCTTCCAAGCCCTGCTCAACTGACTGTTCCTTTAGGGGGAAAAGATCGCCCTGCATGCAAAAAAACTGAGAATTCATTACCCAAGACAAATGGGTTTTAAATATAGTTTCCCAAGGATACAGATTCCACTTCCACTCCTTACCAACCCCAAACGGTTGGCCAGACTTACCTCTAATCAGTGGGCAGAGGCTCAAAAGCAGTTTCTCTCTCTTCTAAGCATCAGGGCTATTCCACCTGTCCCAGAAGAGGAATAGGGGCAAGGTTTTTACTCAATACTTTTCCTGGTACCCAGAAAAGACAATTCCTGGTGTCCTATCCTGGACCTGTCTATCCTAAACACTTTTTTGGTAATCACAAAATTCAAAATGCTAACTCTTCATCAGCTGCTTCCCATGCTAGGCAAAAATGCCTGGTTGCCAGCACTGGATTTAAAGGAAGCCTACCTGCACATCCCAATAAGGGAATCTTGCAGAAGATACCTACGCTTCACAGCAGGCTACATGCACTCTCCAAAGCTAAGAATACAGCATCCATGGGACCAGATGACATCCCGGGCTGTGTACTACATGAACTACAAAATGAACTGGCACCTCACCTAAGTGTCATGTTTAATCATACCCTCACCTCAGGCTTCGTGCCCACTGAGTGGTGCAGAGCTACAGTTATCCCATTCCACAAGGGGGGATCCACCTTGGATACCGGGAACTACCTCCCCATCAGTCTGATGAGCCTGATCTGCAAAGCCATGGAATGTGTTATCATGGAACTTATAAACAAAGACATTGGCAACCTTAAAACTCTGGACCCCACCCAGTTTGGGTTCGTGAAATGCCGATCTTGTCTCCTGAACCTTATTGACTTCTTCAAATCAGTTGCCAGAGCCGTGGACGAGGGTAAGGCAGTCCACACAGCCTATCTGGACCTCCCCAAGGCCTTTGACACCATCCCCCACTCTGGAATTATAGATAAACTTACTGAGCTGGGCATTAATCCCTACGTCACTCGATGGGTTGCCATCTGGCTTACTGACAGAACCCACACTGTAAAAGTAGCTGACTCTAAATCCAGCTCCAGACAAGTGGAGTACCTCAGGGTTCAGTCCTGGGACCTCTCTTGTTTGGCATCTACTTCTCTGAAGTACAGGCCAACACTAAGGGACTCTGGCTAATAAAGTTTGCAGATGACTGCAAACTGGGAGCCATTATTGATTCCCCAAATGATGTGGATACTCTACAAAAGGGCCTTAAAGAAACAGATGCTTGATGCCAGAGCAATGGGCTCCAAGCTCAGTGCCAAGAAATGTATAGTTATCCCCTTTAGGGAAAAAACTTGTACCCATGAATTATCACATAGGTGGCAGTGCACTAAACACTGAAAGTGTGATAAGAGACTTAGGGACACAGTGGTCTCATCTTCAATAACCACATCGCCACAACAATCAGGAAATCCTTCTATGTGGCACACTTCATCACTAAGGGCTTTTCATCCAGAAAAATGGAAATCATTGTCCCACTGTACTCATCCCTCATTAGTCCCATTGCAGAATACAAAGCCTCATTTGGTATGTACCTCTCAAGACATCTGCAACAACTGGAAAGGCCGCAGAAATACCTCATTAAAAGAATCACAGGTCTAAAGCAGATGCCCTATGCTGACCGCCTTAAAAAACTCCAACTATACTCTGTGGCATATCGTCTACTCTGAGGCGATCTCTGCTTAACATACAAGGCCATGTCAAACCCAGAGCTGTTGGACATGCTACACTTAAAAAAAATTCCAATCAAGAGCCACACGCTCCAGGGATCTAAATCTTGTCATCACAATAAACAAAACATGCTGGAGGGATAGGTTCCTGACCCAGAGACTCCCCAGTCACTGGAATAGACTGCCCATACATGTCAAGTAGAGCACCTCTTTGGCCCTCTTCAAAATGAACCTTGATGATTGGATGGGAGAAAGGAAATTCACCCCGGGGATCATGTCAGTCGCCCAGCTAAACAGGGGTCCAGGGAAGTAAATAGTGTGGGAAGAAATAGCCAGGGCATTGTTATGGCTAGGCTTGTATAGGCCCTAGGGCCGATAGCCTAGTACCAACCTGTGAACCTATAAGAAATGTTAGCTGTAGAGAATGCTCTGACAGTCTTCAAGGGCCACATTCTTGCAGGACAATTATTGGTAAAAATGGACAGCACCACTGTTATGTGGTACATAAACAAGCAGGGGGGAACCCACTCATACCCTCTCTGCAGACTAGCCATGGCTCTGTGGAACACAGCCTTGAGCTACCAAGTGCACCTACAAGCTCAATTCCTGCCAGGCAAGCTAAATACATTGGAAGACGGCCTAAGCAGAAATCTCATGGACCCACACGAGTGGAAACTGGAACCAAAGATATTCAGCATTTTGAGAAACAAATGGGGGAGCCCAGAGATAGACCTGTTTGCCTCCCCTCAGAACTACCAATTGGACAAATTCTGCACAAGGACTCCCCACAGACAAGCTTGGAAAGTGGATGTCCTGTCCTTCATCTGGAAAAAAACTGTCAGTTTATGCCTTTCCCCCTCTGCCTCTCCTCTCCAAAGTGCTACTAAAGATCAAACAGGACAAACCAAGGGCAATACTTATTACACCAGACTGGCCACGCCAGCACTGGTACCCCTTCCTGCACAGTGTGTCACTTCTGGAGCCATGTCACCTGCCTCAGACCCCTGCACTGCTGTCCCAGCAGAAGGGCCAGATTCTGCACCCATAGCTTCAAACCCTGAACCTTGCAGCCTGGCTAATAACCTGATCTCTCCGTTACCATCCCTCAGTAAGCAAGTGATGGATGTCATTCTTGAGGCAAGGAGGCCTAGTACTAGAGAATGCTATGCTGAAAAATGGAAAAGATTCTGTTCCTGGAACCAGCCTCAGGGGATGGACACAACAGTGTCCAATTTGCCGCACATTCTTCAATACTTAACTGAGACGCTTCACAACAGCCTTTCCTTTTTTTCCATCAAAATTCATGCCTCGGCCATTTCAGCTCATTATAATACAGAGCCACCCGTCTTCTCTCATCCACTGCTGAAGCAATTTCTCAGGGGGGCCAAATACTTAAGACCACCCAGGAGAGCCCCTACTCCAGCCTGGGGCCTTAACTTTGTATTGGCAAAGCTCACTCTACCTCCCTTTCAGCCAGCTGCAAATGCAGAGGTGAAATTCCTTTCTTGGAAAACAGTCTTCCTTCTAGCCCTCACTTCAGCAAGAAGGGTGTCTGAATTACAGGCTCTCATGGCAGTGGAGCCTTTCATCATCTTTCATGTGGACATGGTGTCCCTCAGGACCAATCCCTCCTTTATGCCCAAGGTGGTATCCAGTGTGGCCCTTAATCAGTCCATTAATTTGCCAACCTTCTTTTCAAATCCACAGAACAAAGGGGAACGAATACTGCACTCCTTGGATGTGCACAGACAGCTTAGATTTTACTTGGACAGGACTAAGCCTCTCAGGAAATCTGAACAGCTGCTGGTTGCATTTGCTGCAGGGGCAGAGGGGAAGGCCATTTCAAGGCAAACCATTTCTAAGTGGATAGGCCGCTGCATTCATTTCTGCTCTAAGCACCGTGGAAAACCTACCCCACAGGGCATAAGACCACATTCCACCAGGGTTGCATCTACGCTACAGCCTTTCTCAGAGGTGTCCCTACCAGGGACATTCTAGAAGCTGCTACCCGGAGTTCTGTACATACCTTCACCAAGCATTACCACTTGCCGATTTTTTCAAAATCCAGAGCTGGCTTTGCCACTGCAGTCTTGCAGGGCCTTATAGCTGGTCCTAATGCTATCTAATTGCCTCCTCCCTTCCTTAACTTTAGGAATCTACCCAAATGTAATGACTGCAACAGTGAAACATGAAGAACATAGTACAGTTGTATACACTTACCATAAATGTAGATGTTCGAGTGTATTCACTGTTGCAGTCCTGGTTACCCTCCCTCCAGCCCACTCACTTCTATTGATTATACCTCTACTCTTGTTTGCTATGCTTAAAGCTTTCTGCTTTTTGTTGGAGGTGTAACCTTGTATATAATTGCTTCCTATTATTGGGGAACCTGACATCTGGGGCAAGAAAAAACTGATGTAATGGTGTCGGCTGCATACTTTATACCCCTGACTACCTGACGTCATGGAAAATGAGACAGCAACCGACGCAGGACCCAAGACTTTGATAATCAGGCTGACTGAGGGCTACCTGCAAGCAAATAACCCAAATGTAATGACTGCAACAGTGTATACACTCGAACATCTACATTTACGGTAAGTGTACACAACTGTACTTTTTTTCTTACTTTGACATAGTGTTGCTGGAATGTAGTCCCTGGAGATATAGATCCAGTCCTTATACGCTTTTGTCAAAACTGTACTAGATTTCAGGTTGAACACTGCATATTTTTCATTCAGACAGAATGTGGTTATCCCTTGTCCTTGCTCACTGGATCTCTGTGCAGCACAAAGTACAGGCACATATGTTGTTACCCCTACTGCAGCTCAGTTGGCTACTGTCCTGCTTGTCCCCTTTGGGAGGTAGTGTTTCCTAAAGAGTAATCTTCATGTGAATATATTGGCACTGTGGGTGGTGCTGTGGTGTTTGTTTTGTTGGAGGTACCACATATTTCTTCAGATATGTCTTGAGGGCTGGCATTTTGAGATCCAGATTGCATAATTTTCCTTTAGGCAGCCCATGTTTTTTGAGTGGAAGCATTTTGGCAAGTGTATTTAACTGATGGCCAAGCCTGTCAGTGAATTTCTGCATTCATCCAAGGGATGCCAGCAGCTGATTTTTCTGGGTTTTTTTATGTAAGTTTATTTAAGTGGAGAAGCCTAGTGGATACAAGTGTCCTGTTTTCTGGGGCTGCCTGTAAAAACTGTCTAGCTAAGTGACTTGTTTAGTGATACATAGTTTGGAAGTGGAAATCAAATTAATCAAAGACTACTGTATGAAGCTTCTTCACAACTCAGAGACTTAACTTTGTGAGCTAAATCATTAGGCTGCTTCTTCAGTTAAGAAAACCCTTATAGATTCATAGTTTCATAGATTGTTACTAGGCTAACGAACCAGGGGGGCTTTTTAAGCCTAGCCAAGTTTTCCCAAGAGAATAATGATCACCTGCATTCAAACAGGACATTGAGGGCCAGGCACTTATAAGCTACTTCTGTCCATAAGGGACATGGGTGCCAGGCCCATTGTAAATTTTCATTTCTCCATCCACTGGTCTGGATTGCAGTTAGACTGGGTAGTAGACAAACTCCACTTCACATTGATGGGAAGCCTGTTCTATAGGAAGGGCAGTAGTCTCTGGGAGACATATCTGTCTCTCCAGCATATTCTGTTTAAGTGATAGGGAAAATTCAGGTCCCTAGACTTTGTATTTCTGGTACTGTTTGACGTACGAATATGCAGAAGTTTCTTGTGTGGAGTTTGTGGATGCCTTTTAAGCCAGGCATAGATCACATTTCTGTAATCTATAGGAGACTGATTAGAGAGAAAGGACTTTTAAGATGCACTGCATTAGGCAGGTTTGTTATGGCTTGAATTATTTTAGTAAGGAACCTCTGAGGTTGCTCTGTTTGCTGCATATGCCTGGTCAGGTACATACTGAAGGGAGCATTGTACTCTGTGATGTGTCTGATAAGGGCAGAGTACAGTGGGATAATGACATCTTTGGACTTAGATGCCATGACATTACTTATAAGTTATGCAACATAAAATGATTTCCTCACCACAGTGGCCATGTGGTAGTTGAAGGTAAGACTACTGTCTATGTGCATACGATCCCTGATCACTGGATCGACTCTTAAGGGAGTATTATCAAACACGGTAATTAGCCAGGATGGTTGATTTCCCAGTGGGTACAATTATGCATTTCTTAGCATTGAGTTTAAAACCATGGCTTTGACAACATTTTAGCCAGAGATAGTCTTCTTTGAAGAATGCTGGTGTCTCCAGGAGAGTCGATGATAACCCCCAGCTTGCAGTCTTCTGTAAATTTAGTCAGCCATAGGCCTTCAGCATTTGCTTCTATTTCAGAGATATAGATGCCTAAAAGGAGTAGGCTCGCTATACAGTCCTGGGATCTCCGCTATTGACTGGCCTCTTGGTGGAGGTGGCCTTACCTGTTTTACCTACTGGGTTCTGTCATTTAGCCAGTTGGCTATCCAGCAGGTGATAAAATGGTTTAAACCTAAATTAGTGAGCTTATCTATAATGCCAGAGTGGGGCATTGTGTCAAAAGCCTTAGCCCGTGTGAGATAAGTTGTTTGCACAGTTTTGCCTTCATCCAATGTTTTGATGACCCTCTCAAAAAAAGTCCACCAAATTTAATAAATATGACCTTCTTTTAACAAAGCTGGGCTGTGATGGGTCCAGCATTTGCAGGTTACCTGTGTCCTCATTAATCATGTCCATGATGATTCTTTCCATGGCCTTACATATAAGGCTGGTGAGATTTATGGAAATGTAGTTACCCGGATCAGTGGTTGGACCTCCTTTGTGCAGGGGGATGACTGTAGCCATCTTCCATTCCTTGGGCACAAAACCTGACTGTAGGCTCCAGTTGAAAAGTGATTCAAGTGGACCAGAGGTGTCATGTTTCATGCTATTTAATAAGAGTACCTGAATGTTATCGGGGCCCGTTAGTCCAGAGTTTTTGGCCTTGGACAGTGCATTGATGATCTGTTCTGTAGTAATGGTTGGGGGGGATTGTGGTATTTCTTGTGGACTCTCCGGGGGGGGGGAGTGGGGGGAAAAATTTGAGATGAACCTGTAAACCCAAAGGTTGACAGTGGCCTCCAAATCAGTATGGGTGATGCCAGTTATAAGAAGTTCTGCACATAGTTGCTTATTTACCCTGAGATTATGGCCATAGTCGTAGAAAACTTTGTGGTTGCCCTTTGCCTGAGAACCTATTTGTTTCTTCAAAATTAATCTTTGGAATATTAATTACTCTTCTTAGGTACATGTTTAGATTGGACAGGGGGCTTTTAGCATGTATGGCTTTGTTCCTCCTACGCTTGGCCAAGATTCTTTCTATTGTTACATAGCTGATTGATTGTGACTCTACCAGGGTGGCTTGTCTTTTGAGTTTGTTTTACTCTTAATATGATGGGGCACAGCTTGCTTTATACAGCTATCAATACAGCTGTAGAGAGATTTTGTAAATAGCTCAGCATATGCTGTGGTGTTTACTGGTTTGGTGATGCTTGGAATTTAGCCAAGATGTCCCTCAGTACAGAGGAATTAGCTTTGGAATAGTTCCTAAAGGTTTTTGGTTTTGCTGGATCCTGGATTTAATCTTTGTTTCAAGCAGTACTGCCTTATGGTCAGATGTAACAAGCAAAGACATTACATTGGGTGAGGAACATCGACCCCCCCCCCCATGTTCATGAGTATAAGGTTAGGGATGTTTGCACTCCTAGTAGGAGAATGGACCAACATTTCCTACATGTTGGTATTAATATAGTTTAGGAATCACTGGGCTTCTGCATTAGAAGTGGTTTAGAATTCCCAGTCTATAGAAGGGTAGTAGAGATCACCAATGGGTATTGTATTGGGTTGAATGGTAAGGGGACTCTAACACATTGAGATAGGTAGAATGGTTTTCCTCAGACATAGAGGGGGACCTGTAGGTTGCAAAGATATGGTATGATACCCTGTTTAATGTGAGTTGCACTTATATGAGTTCCAGTGGGTCATGCACTTTAACTAGTCTGGATGTGAGGTTGGTTTTAATATGGACTGAGACTCCTTCACCTTTAGTTCCCTGCTGTGCAGTAGCTGGTCTAAAGGGGTGAAAGGTATTGTAACCTCGCATTGCTGGGGTACTCTCCATGACTGTAAACCAAGCCTCCATTACTACACAGATGTCTGCATTCTCCAGGGCGAAGAAGGCTTGCAGGGAGTGGAGTTTCTACATAGGAAAAAATGGAAAATGTGAGAACAATACGTACAAAGGAGGAATGAGATCTAAAAGGTGGTATGACTTAAATAAGCTATGTAATGTTTGAGTGAGAAAGATTGGGTAGATTATAAGTGATGTGTAATGTTTGCAACTGGCAGTATCTCAGTATGGTTTGTGATGCAAAATGTTTGTGACTAGGATTGTGTCGGTGTGGTTTGTTTTCATTTATATAAATGTATGATTGCCTATGTAGTACGTGATGGTTTAATAAAGATGTTTCTTAAAAAAAGCAGGAATTGAATCATTTATGTAATATATGTGAAGTATAATGTTTATGTTAATATAGTTTTATTACTTTTATATGAATGGAAATGTGTCTGTGTCACAAGTGATAATTCATTAAAGCTGTTTGGGGAAAAAATACTTTTAGCATTGAGCAGTACCACCTTTAGATATTCGTTCTTAGGTTCAGTTAAGTCAAGAAGTTTATCAGTTTGGCATTGCCTAAAAAAGGTACTTTGGTACTTTTGGGGGTGGAAATGGTCTTTGCCAATATCCAAAAGCCTAGAAGGGATAAGTGCAGACCATCCCTGGCAAAGAATCGTGGTCTGTCAACCATGTCCTCCTAGGCCATCAAATATTGTACCCCAGAAGCTAAGCCAGTTGTTAAAGTCAGTCATTTTCTGTTGGTAATGTGGCATCACCCTTGGTGACGGTAGTATGCTGCTCAGTGGTAGGCTCATACCTGCTTGAGACACATCAGTAAGCTTGATCTTTTCTCACTTCATATAGTCAAGAGAGATATGTCTCAAGTCATTACCACCTGCATGGACCATGACAGGGTCATACTGGTACATGTGGCTCAATGACCTGAGTGCCTGTGTGACTTGATGGATCCTAGCCCTGGAAAGGCAGCTAACCGTGACTCTGTCCTTAGTGTAGCGTAGTGAGGTGGACATCAGTGTGCCTCATTACAGAATCACCAAAGACCAGGAAATTTGGCTGTGCATTGGTTTGCCTTAAGGGCTTAGCAGTAGAGGCATTGGATACAGTGTTTTTATGTGTAGCTGTGGGTGGTGTTTTAACAGAGTGTTTTTGATTGTCCGTGCAGGAGGTCTTAGTGTTTAGGAAGATTACTTGCAAGCATCTCAGCATAAGTAGTTCTACAGTGGATATAAAAAGTTTTCTCACCCCTGTTAAAATGCCAGGTTTTTGTGATTTTAAAAAAAAAAATGGGACCACAATAAATCATTTTAAAAATTTTCCCACCTTTAATGTGACCTATAACCTATAGAGTTCAATTGAAAAACAAACAAATGTGTTATGGGAAAAAATGTAAAAAATCAAATGCGTACAATAAGCTGGTTGCATAAGTGTGCACACCCTTAAACTCATACTTTGTTGAAGCACCTTTTGATTTAATTACAACATTCAGTCTTCTTGGGTACAAACCTGCCATCAATTAAAGAGACCGATCAACCCCTGACATTTACTCAGTTGTCTGCTACAGCAAATGCCATGGTTCGCAGAGAGCTTACAAAGCATCAAAGGGATCTCATTGCTGAAAGGTATCAGTCAGGAGAAGGGTACAAAAACATTTCCACAGCATTAGAAATACCATGGAACACAGTGAAGACAGTCATCAAAAAGTGGAGAAATATGTGACAACAGTGACGTTGCAAAGAACTGGACATCCATCCAAAATTGATGAAAAGACAAGATGAAAACAGGTCAGGGAGGCTGCCAAGAGACCTACAGCAACACTGAAGGAGCTGCAGGAATTTCTGGCAAGTACTGGTTGTGTACTACATGTGACAACAATCTCCCTTATTCTCCATATGTCTGGGCTACGGGGTAGGGTTGCAAGACGGAAGCCTTTTCTTACACAGAAAAACATCCAGGCCCGACTAAAAATTGCAAAACAATACATCAAGTCTCTCAAAAGCATATGGGAAAATGTGTTATGGTCTAATGAGACCAAGGTTGAACTTTTTGACCACAATTCCAAAATGGTACGTTTGTTGTAAAAACAACACTTGCATCACCAAAAGAACACCATCCCCATGGTGAAGCATGGTGGTGCCAGTACCATGCTTGGGGTTGCTTTTCTAAAGCTGGAACTGGGCCTTTAGTCAAGGTGGAGGAAATTATGAGCATTTCCAAATGCCAGTCACTTTTGGCCGAAAACCTTCAGGCGTCTGCTAGAAAGCTGAAGATGAAGAGGAATTTCACCTTTCAGCATGACAATGACCCCAAGCATACATCCAAATCAACAAAAGAATGGCTTCATTAGAAAAAAAATAAAGTTTTGGAATGGCCCAGCCAGAGGCCAGACCTAAATGCAATAGAAAATCTGTGGGGTGACCTGAAGAGGGCTGTGCACTAGAGATGCCCTTGCAGTCTGACAGATTTGGAGCACTTTTGCAAGGAAGAGTGGGCAAATATTGCCAAGTCAAGATGTGCCATGCTGATAGACCTCTACCCAAGAAGACTGAAGGCTGTAATTAAATCAAAAGGTGCATCAACAAAGTATTAGTTTAAGGATGTGCATTATGCAACCAGCTTATTGTACATTTTTTTATTTTTTTATATTTTTCCCCTAACAGATTTGTTTGTTTTTCAATTGAATTGTACAGGTTATAGGTCACATTAAAGGTAGGAAAAGTTTTGAAATGATTTATTGTGGTGTTATTTTTTATGTCACAAAACCTGGGATTTTAAATAGGGGTGTGTAACCTTTTTATATCCACTGTATGTGTAAGGTCTTTACCCTGTGCAGGAGCCGAGGTGCAAGTGTCACTGACACCCTCTATAGGATTAGCTTTGGATGTACGAAAGAGTTTTGCCTCAAGCATTAAAGTGTATGTACACCTCTCATATACTTTATCCGTTTTTATTAAGAATAAGTGGTTTGTCAATGTACATGAGGTAATTGCTCCAGTGCCTCAAAATACCCATCTCAATCCAGTTGGCCACAGAGAGAATCAGGAAGTACATATCCATGCCTACAGATCTACTAGGGAGGAGTAAGGGAAATTTTAAATATTGAATAGGTCAATAACACAAGGAAATTGATGAGCAATGCCCAGCTATACACATACTAGATGCTCTGGTAGTTAAAAAAAATCTGTCTAGACAGTAAGGGTATTTTAAGGGAAACTTAAACTGCAGGGGATTGGCATCTACACAAATTACAAGGGGGATTACGCTCAAGAT
Source organism: Protopterus annectens (assembly GCF_019279795.1). Lineage (NCBI taxonomy): Eukaryota > Metazoa > Chordata > Ceratodontiformes > Protopteridae > Protopterus > Protopterus annectens. The sequence goes on from NC_056726.1 coordinate 445,749,708, forward strand.
ATTGGTGACAATACAGATTACTGATTCTAATTAAATACTGTAAGAAATGCTGTAAAAAGTGTGGATATTCAACACAGAAACATTCAGTTAATGCAGTTGTGACAAAAAAAGGGAAAAACAAATGTCAAAATAAGTGGATATGGCAATGTAGGTTTTAGCTTGCTCGTAGGTTATGAGCCAGGCATTGTGCAACTGTGGCACTTAAACAGCATAGGAGATTTGATTAAAAAAAAAAGTCCCTGTGACCAATCAAAAACAGCACATTTTTCTTTCCTGTACACAATCTTGGACCAGAAAGTAACACAGGTCCCCTCTACTGTCATTCAAGTGGAAACAAGACAGTTCTAACTGAAGACTGTAAAAATGGTCAGAAGGTGCAGATATTAAAAACAGAAACAATTAATGCATCTGTAACAAATACAGTATGAGAAACAATTACTGAAACTGTAGATTTGGCAATGTAAGTCTTAGCTTTTGCTGAGTTTAACAGAAACCAGCAAAACTCTTCTCAAGTATCATGGTCGCCAAAGATTACCAAACACCCCAGGCACAGAGATTCACATTTTTAAACAAGCTAGCACTCTAGCAAATCAAAAGTGAAAACAAAAATACAGAAAGGTAGCAGTCTGTGATACAAATCCACAAAAAGGCACACTAAGACTTACAGCAACAATTCCCAACTCAGAAGGGAGTAGGCTGTCTTCTCCTGCCAATAGAGTGTAGATCACAAAACTTCGGAATGTAAAATAACTGGTTTGGAGCCCAAGTGGTTAAACCAGAACAAAGACACTTAGAATAAAAGGCACAAAAAGCCTTCACCAGCAATTCCCAACTCGGAACGGTGGAGGCTACCCTCTCCTTCCACAAGAGTGCAGACCACAGACCACCTTAATGTAAAATAACTCATTTGGAGCCCAAATGCTTAAACCAGAACTGAGGCACTTTTAGAATAACAGAAACAATAAGCATTCAACCAGCAATTCCAAACTCAGAAAGCTGTAAGCTACCTGTCCTGACACAGGAGTGTAGACCACAAACCTTCCTGATGTAAGAAAACTAGTTTGGAGCCAAAGTGCTTAAGTCAGAACTAAGAGGCTTAGAATAACAGTTATAGTGTAGTCAGACTTCTAACAAGCAGTGATATATACATCAGATTAAGTGCAACTGAATATTTTAAAAACATGCAGCAAACGCTAAATGAAGTGTGAAGAAGCACAAATACAGTAAAAAAGCTGAATGAAGTTCATTTTTTTTGGGAAAGTAGGAAATAGAAGATAATTCAAGTTTAAGAGCCTAAGGGGAGGGCCTTCCCATTCTCAGTGCTCAGTAGAATGAGCTGATGAGATGAGACTAGGAGGAGTGTCCAAAATCTTATTTTAGTAGGAGCAGGCAACTCAAAAGCCACCAAGTTTAAAAGGACAACAGCAGGACAGTTGTGTGAGAAATATCAAATGCAGACTGAGATAAGCAGTACTCAGGCAGAGAGCAGCAAGTCAAGAAAGCACTATAGTTAAAAAAAAAAAAAAAAAGTCAGTAAATATTTGTAGGTAAATGAATGCTGTTCCTCAGCTCCTTGCACTAATTAGCTGGGTGTTATTTACTGTCTAAAGAATTATTTTCTAACTGACCCTAGCCAAGACCTCTTAAAACTCCAATAAGAACAAAACAACTTAATGCAATATGAGAAAAAAAAGAAAAAAATTGAAGTAACCGAACCTTAAATGAATAACCCAAATCCAAAATCAAATGCAGACAGAGATCAATAGTAGTCAGAGAACAGCAAGTCAGACAGGCATCATCACATGTTCATAAACCAATGGAATGGATTAGTTCCTGCCATCTGCTTACATTATCAGAACAAAAAGTAGGCATAACTACCTTCTGTTTGTCATAGAATAATTTACACATCTACATTTCCTCATTTCCTATCGCTTACCATTTGGCTGAGGTCAGAGAGTAGACGCCCTTATTGTCTTAGTGGTTGCTTGGTGATCTCAGAAGGTTCCCGAACCGCCAGTCCATGATTAGGGAAAATCCAAACCCCTGTCACATCGTGAAACTTTGACCCTTAATTTGAGGCTTTGTATTTTAGAAATAGTCCTTTACTCCCTGTCAGCCTAAATTAAGATGATACTTAAATTTTCAAATGTCTCATAAGGGTACACATTACACACATAATGCTAAGTGGTTGACATTCTGTTTCTGAGTTACAGACAAAGACCGTTTATCTAAATCATCTCTATGTTCAGACTGTCTAGGCTGAGACATTTGTTTAACCTAGGGCTGAGTTTCTGTAATGACATGAGTGAATTCTCCTTCCTGTATGATTTTTCATAATTCAGTGAAGAGCATTTTCTATCTCGAGTATGTATGTATGTTTTTATATATATATATATATATATATATATATGTATATATTTAGGGGAAGTGCTGCACTTTTACCACCCCCTCATTCATCATCCAACCAACCCACTCTCACTTCAACACTAGTACGTAATGACTGACACTCTACCACTGTGAGACTTCCTTATCCTCAGTCCTTAAGTTAATTTCCTGAAAGACCCTTTTCCTCTTCATATTTTCTTAGGAGAACTTGATTGAAAGCTTTACTGCATTAAACCTTAATGTGCAGGAGATCTTGCGTGGTCTGAAAGTTAAGTGCATTTCTGAAGTGAATGTCTTTTTTCCATGGCTGCAGCCAGCCAAGGAATGGTGATCTAGTTTCCAGGGTGGAAGACCCTAAATGGGTTGATAAACTGAACACTTTACCATCAGGAGACTCATCATTCTCTTGCTGATATTATGAACAGACATTCTAATGGCGGTCAGAGTGGGAAGCTGTCATAGCCATTCAGTGTTTTGCTTACAGATTTACCAAATTGTTGTAATCTGTGCCTTAATTCTAAAATTAAAGCCTCTTTCGGAACAGCTATCCTTCAGGACATTTTTGTCTTGATTAGTCTTAATCTGCCAATGTTTTTTCTTCTAAGTGTCATTAGTATACTTGTGGGAACCTATTTCTGTTAGACTTGTTCTGGAGTCCTGCAAAGTAACAGAGTACTGATCTGTGTTTTCTAATTATATCTGAAGTGCTGCTGAGGACGTTATGGAAGGGTCCTTTTTTATGACCACCTTTTGTCCTCCTTGTATGGTTGCACTGAGAGGACTTTCTCATTCACTCCCTGTCTACATATAGTAAGTGCTAAGGTTCTGAGGTAAATAGTGTAGCAATAACTCTTGTTCATTCATTCATTTTTATTACAAAAACATGTAGCTTGAGGTTGGAACTGGGTACATTGGCAGTAATTATATGGCACATAAGGGTAGGTTCACTGAAATGGGCCAATGTGGCAAGGCTTCTGCAGAAACTGTTAATGAGAATTTTGAACTGTGAAGAATGTACCACTGTGAGATCATCCCATCAGGTAGACCCAGTACTGAAGTGAAGTCCTTCTCAAAGATCTTCAGATGTGGGAAGTGCACATCATAACTATGCAAAACAAGGACTCTATAACTACATTAATTGCCTTCACTAAGAGAAAAAAAACATTGAAATTCACAGAGCTTCATTTTTGTCAGTCATATGCATTACTTCTGGATAGCCAGTTGTACAATATCCTGAGTCTGTGGGTTGAAATTAATAACTTCTGTTGTGCTTCATCGGGTTTGTAGATTTGTGGCAGTTGCAGTCCGGATCTTTCACTGTGACGTGGATAGTATTATGTTAAAAAGCTTTGAATTTTTGTCTGGACAATCTGATAAGGAAAGACTAGTTAGTATGGTGGCAAGCTTAAAGTTGTTCACTTTGAGCAAAGCCATATTCTAGCTAGGGTCTAGCTCTACTCAATGAAAACTGATGCAGGTTCACAAGTGAATTTCTTTAAAAGTTATATTAACTGTTGAGGTTTATCAAAATAATTCACTGTAAATTACTTGATTCTTGACTGTCAGCTGCTAATTTATTTTTAATTAACTTGTGCCAGATTTTAGACCTCATCCAAATTTAGTGCTTGTCTTCACTTTTATGTTAGACTCCACAATTAAGTTGTGGGTAAAATTTTAATATTACCTCTTTTTTTTTTAAGTTTAATCCTGGATGACATACCAGGCATCAGTCTGTTCCGTAAGAGCTGCATCATTCCTGTTCTGGGCCTCATTGAAAATTCTTTGTATGAAAGTGCATTGGTCCACAACACTTTGTGTGTTTTACTTCAGATTTTGGATGCCGGACCTAAGGTGACTGATATCTTGTTGGACAGTGGCCTTTTATTTGTACTGCTTAACACCTTAGCAGCACTAAATGAAATGGAAGCAGAGTAAGTTTCTATTCATTTCTTTACAGATTATTTAAAGTCAACTGCATATTTTCTTGTATTTAACACACTGCTTGCTACAACACATTTTTTAGAGTTTATTACAGTATGAACATTTTGTCTAGCATACTTTATTCTGACCCGAGTTATGTCCAGGTATTCCTGACTGATTCAGTTATGCCAAAGATTTGGCCTCACAAGTTAACAATTGAATAGGGGGCATTTGGACTGCAGTTTTGGCTACATCTGTTGGATATTGCTATAAAAGTTTGTGAAAGCAATGTTTTTTCTTCAGACATTTCTGGAAATCTGTGTCTTCATTTCTCAACTCTTGGAAACTATTACTCTCGTATTTTCATATATCTGTCCTTTCTTTCTCTGTTTTTTGTATATGTATGTATATCTGGATGTAGATGTACAGTAGTGCAGTCATAGAACTTTTTCAGTATGACTGTTCTGTTAAAAGAGATGAATGTTAATACATTGCATTTTTCCATTTTGCATGAAAATCACTGAGCAGTGTGCTTAATGATTGATTGGAGCCGTGTAACTGGATTAGGATATAACAGCAGAGCTGAACCATCAAAGTAGTTGTTTAGCTTTATTTCATTTGGTTTTATTCTCTATTACAGGAACATTTAAGTAAATAAAACAAAATGTCTAAAAAATAGTCCAATTACCTTTTAAGGAGCAGATTATTTAATTGAATAAAAATAATCATGACTCCTTTTTCCTGGGCGTACATCTACCCTGCCATGCATGCAGGTTCAGGAATAGACTGGTTTAGAGAGTTGGCCATGGCTAAAAAGAATGAAGAACTATTGGCATGCCATCTTCCCTGATGGTAGCAGTGGGGGGAGCAGTGTCACCTAATGCAGACATGATATTGCATGTTAAAGTAGATGTGAGTGCCTAGCCCCTAACTCTGATATTTGCCTCAGTATTTGTTGGGTCTTTTTATACTTAGTGACACTCCACATACCATGGATGACTTTACTGCCATAGTATTTGTAATTAAGTAATTAAATGTGTTTGTGCAAGAGCTAATACAGGGTAGCATACTTATTGTAGGACTCCTTTTAATTACTTCTCCTCTAGAATAGGATAGAACAGCTGTAGTTCTGCTATCATTATGTTGGCGTTTGCACTGGAAAGTTTTTCTGAGGAACATTCAGCACTGCACTCAGAATGTTGTTGACATAAGAAGATGAAGTATATGGGGATACGTGTTTCCATGAAGAGGAGGAATGGTTTCTGTAAAGGACAGGGTTTTGTTGGAAAGTTCAATCACCTTGCAGTGTCCATTCTCTTCTGACCCTGTTGTCATCCTTAAAGAGAAGAGCAAGGCCCTGCTGCCTTTTTCTTCACTCATGGATTTGGCTTAGGCGTACCTGCAGACTGTACTGGAAATTACTTCATCACTGTAAGAGTCGGAGGATGCCTCAGCGAAAAGTCTGCATTTAGCAAATGAATATTAATAGAAACATCAAAGAAGGGGCATTTGATAGTGTTCTTGTATATCAGTCATCTGATGGAGGTTACCAAAACCCTGACAGAACATACACAAAAGGTAGCCACCCTTCTACAATCCACTGAGAATGTAAACTCACTTAAAATGCAACTAAAATGTCACCTGTCAAAACGATGGAAGTGATTCTGTATTTCTCCAGGATAAATGGCACTGTTTTCTTACACTGCCCACCCCCATCTCTGTACTTCTTTTTTGTTTTTGTACTCAAATAATTTTTATTTCCAAACAAGTGACATGTTAAATCGGGTCTACTACACATGATCAAAATTTAATTTCACCAAAATTCATTTGACTGAAACCATAATGTCGAAATTTCAAAATACTGACAACTCACTTGACTGAAACTCATAAGACTGAAACCTTAACAATGCTAAATTTCAACATACTAAATTGTAAACTGTAGGCATGTACACTTAACAACACCAATGACTAACCCTTTACAAAACTTAAAATTTACTTACGTACCCTCTTAACAGAAACTGGACAATATAAAACCAAACTAGGTGGGGGGATACGCCCCCCCATACCACTCTAACTATATATACTAACTCCATGATCATACTACAGCGGGGAAAAGGGCATATACATTTTACTTACCTTACAGTAGTCTACACGCTGCCACAGCTATGTTGACATTTAGCAGTGTTAAGGTTTCAGTCTTATGAGTTTCAGTTAAGTGAGTTTTCAGTATTTTAAAATTTCGATGTTATGGTCTCAGTCAAACGAATTTCAGTCAAATTAAATTTCGATTGTGTAGTACACCCGTTAAATCACATGCAATATATTTTAAATTCAAATTAAATAATTATATACAATATTTACATTCAGCATGACATAAGTAAACAAATCAATATATTCATGAAGCAAAGATAATTAGTTTGGTTATATAATTATTAGAGGGAGACAGAGTCTATTTGTAGAGTATATATCAGTAATAAAACTTTTCTTCACGGATTGTTGACTAATGGTCTAGGTTAAAGTCTGAGTTCTTTAGTTTTGATCTCCATTGATGCTGTTTTCTTCAGCGAGGATAAAAAATCCTCCATTGTAGGTATTGTATTGGAATTCTACCTCTTGGTTCCATCTCTGTACTTCTAATGTAAACCTTATGATAGCCGTATGTATAATTATCTATGAATCTACTTTATGCCTTCCTCTTAATTACAGTATTAAAATTTTTTGCACCATCTAGTTCCCTCACTTACTTCCATATCTTTAAATTTAATAGCACTAATCACATGATCTATTATAGCAATAACTGATGAGTAGGTTTGAAGACTTTACCCAATGTTGGTGTGGTTTAGGGTGAAGTCCTACCGAACGTTGGTGTGGTTTAGGGTAAAGTCCAAGTGATTAAACAAAGGCACCCATGGGTACGTCTTCAATATACCACATCCAGGAGTCTGTTATTGCTATTATACAGTGATATTATTTTAGAAATTACTTACTTCTCTTAGAAAATGGCTTTGTATAATGGAGCCATGGTGTTCTTCCACGTTGTTTCCATATTCTGCTGCTTTGCTGATGTGCTGCGTATGGGTATGGGACTTGCGCTTCCATGCTTACGCAGTACGTCATTGATTTGGAAAACAAGCTTGTTTTTTAAGAAGAAAAAAAACCAGCAAACTGTGAAATTTAGACAGTTTAGAGGTACAAGAGAGACAGGGCAAAAATACAAGGAAAGTCAGGGCTTGACCAATCAGCATGAACATTTTTTGAATATTTACCAGCTACCATTGTATATTTGTTTAACAAACCCATTAATAAATCTCTTCAAATGTCATGTAATGTTCAACATCTACTAATGCACAAGTATCTTTTATACTGTAACAGTTGCCTTTATTTCATATGAATTTAATATAATTAGCAAATTAATGTGTAATTCTTAATGTGCATTGCATAATGTCTGTTCGGGAATATTTATTACTTATTTGACATTTGTTGACCGGGTTAGTCCAGCTGGGACAGAGCCCTTTTTTAGTGGAGACCCAGGGAGAAAATCCCCCACAGTAAATACATACAGAGTAAGTTGGCTTAAAATAATATAACAAATACATCCCATAGACATAAAGAATAACAAATAAACATAGATTGCAAAATAGAATCAGCAGTTCAGCATGATGAAGTACACCTCACCTAAGTGTCATGTTTAATCATAGCCTCACCTCAGGCTTCGTGCCCACTGAGTGCCGCACAGCTACAGTTTTCCACTCCACAAGGGGGGATCCACCTTGGATCCCGGGAACTACCGTCCCATCAGTCTGATGAGCCTGATCTGCAAGGGCATGGAATGCATTATCATGGAACTTATAAACAAAGACATTGGCGACCTTCAAACACTGGACCCCACCCAGTTTGGGTTCGTGAAGGGCCGATGTTGTCTCCTGAACCTGATTGACTTCTTCGAATCAGTCCCCAGAGCTGTGGACAAGGTTAAGGCAGTCCACACAGGCTATATGGACCTCGCCAAGGCCTTCGACACCATCCCCCACTCTGGAATTATAGATAAACTTACTAAGCTGGACATAAATCCCTACGTCACTCGATGGGTTGCCAGCTAGCTTACTGACAGAACCCAGACTGTAAAAGTAGCCGACTCTAAATCCAGCTCCACACAAGTGAGAAGTGGAGTACCTCAGGGTTCATTCCTGGGACCGCTCTTCTTTGGCATCTACTTCTCTGAAGTACAGGCCAACACTAAGAGACTCTGGATAACAAAGTTTGCAGATGACTGCAAACTGGGAGCCATTATTGAATCCCCAAATGATGTGGATATTCTACAAAAAGGCCTTACAGAAACAGATGCTTAGCTTAATGCCAAGAAATGTATAGGTATCCCCTTTGGAAAAAAAAACATGTACCCATGAATCACCACATAGGTGGCAGTACACTAAACACCGAAAGTGTGATGGGAGACTTAGGGACACAGGTGGACAGTGGTCACACCTTCGATAACCACATCCTTCTATGTGGCACACCTCATCACTAAGGGCTTTTCATCCAGGAAAAAGGAGGTCATTGTCCCACTGTACTCATCTCTCATTTAGACCCATTATAGAGTATAACGCCCCATTTGGTGTGTACCTCACAAGACATCTGCAACAGCTGGAAAGACCACAGAAATACCTCACTAAAAGAATCACAGGCCTGAAGCAGATGCCATATGCTGACCATCTACAAAAACTCCAGCTATACTCTGTGGCATATCGTCTACTCAGAGGCGATCTCTGCTTAACATACAAGGCCATGTCAAACCCTGAGCTGTTGAACGTGCTCCACTTAAAGAAATCCCAATCCCTCAGAGCCACACTCTCCAGGGATCTAAACCTTGTCATCACAATGAACAAAACATGCTGGAGGGATATGTTCCTGACCCAGTGACTCCCCATACTCTGGAATAGACTGCCCATACATGTCAAGCAGAGCGCCTCCTTGGCCCTCTTCAAAAGGAACCTTGATGATTGGATGGGAGATAGGAAATTCACCCCGGGGATCATGTGAGTCGCCCTGCTAGACAGGGGTTCAGGGAAGTAAATATTGTGGGAAGAAATATCCAGGGAATTGTTATGGCTAGGCTTGTGTAGGCCCTATGGCCAATAGCCTGCTACCAACCTATGAACAAGGAATAATACAGAATAGTGTCTTAACAATTTCAAGTTATATAACACAAATAAAGTAGAATGGCTGTGAAGAGGAAGATATGGTCAAATATGGAAAGAAAAGAAATTTAAATGTGTAGATTAGAAGCAGAGAGATTAAAAAAGGTGGATAGAAGTGTTTTGTTAAAGAAAAAAGGTAATGTTACACTGAAGTAGTAGCAAGAAAGAGAATAGGATACATTAGAGATGGATCAGTCAGGAGGGAAGTTGCACAGACATAGTTTATTTTTTTAGTAAGTTTTTACTGACTTACAGAATTTAGATTTGGGTCTAATGAGTCGTATGTCAAGTGGTAGTTTATTACAGTTCTTTGCATTGAATATCACTGAATGATTATCTAAAAATGTTGTAATATGTTGGAGCTTTTCTTTCCAGGCCTCCTTTGAAAAGGGGATTTTGACGAAACCCAGTCAGAAAAACCTGGTAAACAAAAGCAACATAAATAAAGTAAAACATTCTCTTCGGCATCAGAGCATATTTTATACTCACCAGATCATTTTATTAGTTCATTGCCTGATATTGCAGCTTCCATTGAGTACTCAGAAAAGACAGAACGAAAAACTGAAACAGAAGAGCATAGTGTCCTGGCCCTTTCTGAATCCTTGTTTTCTTCAGTATCTACTTCTGGTCAGAGAATTTCTTCCTCATTGGATGTTGCAGTGTTTTACGAGCTGCTCTGGAACATGAACCATTGTTTAAGAAATGTTTTTGAAGTTGGGTCTGCACTTGGTGTTCCCTGATCTGTTTGTAGATGAGAAACGGACTGAATCTTGGGGTGGCTTTAACATACAGAGTTACATCTGAGGGTTCTGTTGTTATTACATTGAGTTATTAATTCCATACTGAAGTCTGACCCTGACTGAAGTATCCGGCTCTAAAAGGTTCAGTTTGCTGTACTGACACCTTGTGGCACTACGTTGTTTCTGTGGCTGCTCATGGCTAAAGCAGTGTGTGTTTCATCTTTTATTTTATTTTATTTATTTTACATTTTATTTTATTTTACATTTGTTGACCGGGCTAGTCCAACTGGATATATGTCCATTTTCAGTAGAGTCCCGGGGAGATAAGCTCCACTAAGCAGATAATGCACTACACAGAGCTGTTGGACATGCTACACCTAAAGAAATCCCAATCCCTCCGAGCTACACGCGCTAGGGACCTAAAACTTGTCACCACAATAAACAGGACATGCTGGAGGGATAGATTCCTGTCCCAGAGACTTCCCATACTCTGGAACAGGCTACCAGTCTGTGTCAAGCAAAGTTCTTCATTAGCACTCTTCAAGAAAAATCTTACTGAGTGGATGGGAAATAGGAAATACACTCCGGGGATCACTTCTGTGTCTCTTCTCGACAGTGGCACAAGAAAATAACTTTCTTGGGTGGCGTAAGCCAGGGAACCTTGTTGGCTAGGTTTACTTAGGCCCTTGGGCCGATAGCCTAGTACCTACCTATGAACCTATGATAATAGCAATATCAGGTATAGTACAATTTTAAGATTAGAATGCAATTTTACATATCAGCTTAGTAATCTTACAACTAACATGTTATAGAAAGAAAGAAAAACAAGTATTTATAAAGTAGAAACATGTTCATACAGTCGACATCTTGCTATTCATACAGTAGAAAGCTTGCTATGCAAGTTCATACTCTGTAGAGGTTCCTAAGAAAGACTAGGTTAAAGTTGACTTTAGGTAGCTTACAGATCCTACTTACTGAAAGAAGACAAGTATATGTAAGGTAGAGACACATTCATACAGTAGAAAGTTTGCTATGCAAGTTTATACTCTGAAGTGGTTCCCAAGACAGATTAAGTTAGAAACAGACTTTAGGTACCTTACAGATCCTACTGTCAGAGGTGAATCTTGGTGAATTGTACCCTCATAAGGACTCCATATACATCCGTATTTATAGTCCAGTAATATTTATGCCACCTCTTCATTAGGCCTGTGCATCACTGGTTTCATTGTGTACATGTTAGGTTAATGGGATAAAAATGCACAGAGGTAGAATCTTGATACCAAAACTAATTCAAGCTGCTCCAGAGCCATGATTGTTGCTTGGGGATGTATTGCTAATCGTTATTCTCTATATTTGACATGACAAATAAGTCATTTCTAGAGTACTGTGGTAGTATTCATGATTGCTTATATCCACTTTCATTGCTAGGATGATGTAGAAGCTACAGTATACCCCCTTCTGCAGTACTCACTTGTTTGGCAAACTGTTTGTAAAGTGAATATTTTTTAATAAACAACTTTTATTGAAAATGAATTACCAGTAAAGCCATCATTAGTGTCAGTACAGCTGCAGTTTTAGTTTCCATTATGACTTTTTTATCAAGTCATCTTGTCAGTGAAATCCATGTCATGGGTTCATAGCTGAATAGTAGGCTAATTGTCCTTGCAAGCCATTTTAAATGTAGCCAGTTAGCCCATTAATTCATATTAGCCTTACCCAGTTCCACGGTCTATATTTACATACTACCCATAGGAAAGTGATTAGTTCTGGGTGAGATAGTTTATTACTTGTAGGATATTGTTGAAAGAGCATTTAGGTGCAGCCTTTGTCCATAAATAGCACAGAAGGATGTCCTGTGGTAAATTTCCTCATTCATATCCATGGATCCAGGTTACACTTGAAGAGGGACTGGGATGAAGTTTGCTTTACGTGGATGGTGAGTCTGTTCCAGAGTAGTGGTAACCTCTGATAGAAGTGCTCTCTCCAAACCATTCTGTTTAAGGTGCAGAAGAGGTCTGGGTCTCTGGAACAAGTATTTCTAATACCATCTCTCTTGCGGATGTCCACTAGCTCCATCAGTATTAGGTCAGAGGATGTCTTATTAACCAGACATAGGTCCCCTCTCAGGGGTCTGTAGGATACCGAGTACAGTGACAGTGCTCTGAGGTGGTCTGTGTAGGACTTATGTCTTAGGCCCTGTATTCTCTTTGTGAGGAAGCTGTGTGGGTGTTCGAGTTATTGCATACGCATGGCCAGATACACACCAAAGGAGGCATTATACTTAATAACTGGCCTGATGAGAGCTGAGTATAGGGGCAATAACATCCCTGTACCTGAAAGCCATCCCTTTGCTTAGAAGCTGTACAGTATTGATTGATTTTCTTACCACCGTGTACACTTGTTGGTCAGATGTTTGAGCTCTCTGCCAGAAATGTTCCCAAATCCTGAACTACAGGGTCAAGTCTTTGGGGTATATTGTCATTGTATTCATTTCCCGTGGCAGTGGATTTCCCTAAGGATACAGTAATGCACTTTTTGCCATTTAGTTTCAGTCCTTGGCTTTGGCACCAGTTTGTTTGGGGCGTGCCTTCCTGTAGAATGGCTGAGAAATTTGGAGATTGTGTCTGCTCCTAACTTGCAATCATTCACAAACTATGTCAGCCAGAGACCCTTGGTGTTTGCCTTTATTTCAGAGAAGTAGATGCTGAACAAGAGAGATTCCAGCACTAAGCCTTATGGGACTCCACTGGTGACTGGTCTTTTTGTGGAGGTAACTTGCCCCGTCTTTACGTCCTGAGGCCTATCTATGAGCCAGATGGCAATCCAGCGAGTGACATACAAGTTTATTCCTAGTTGGCTAACCTTCTCCACTCTGCCTAAGTGAGGTATTGTGAAATGCTTTGGTCAGATCTAGGTAGGCAGTATATGCCATCTTGCCTTCGTCCATTGCTTTGGTGACCCTTTCAAAGAAGAAGTGTGCAATGATGAGTAAGCAAGACCTGCCATTGACAAATTCAAACTGGTAAGGATCCAGTGTTTGGCAGTTCCCTATGTCACAGTTGATTAATTCCATGATTAGTCTTTCCATGACCTTACACATGAGGCTGGTCGTACTTATGGATCTGTAATTACTTGGGTCAGTGGATGGTCCTCCCTTGTGCAGGTGGTGTGACCATTGCTTTCCTCCATTCGCTGGGTACAAAGGCTAAGTGGAGGCTGAGGTTGAACACCTTTGTTAGTTGTATAGATAGATCATGCTTCATGCTGTTTAAGATACACCTTGGGATATTGTCAGATCCCATTGATGTAGTATTTCTGGCCTTTGACAAGTGCATTTCGGACTTGGTCTTATGTGAAAGCTGGAGCAGTATCAGTTACTGGAATTTCTTTTGAGATAATAGGGATGAAATAGAGATAAAGCTGGAGCTGAATTTATTAACTAGCACTGTTGCTATGTTTTCAGCTTTAGTGTAGGCGGTGTCATTCATAATCGGCTCAGAACATTGTTGCATAGAGCCCTTGAGTTTGCAAACATAGCTAATGAAACCTTTATGGTTGTCCTTTGGGTGACTATTTTTGCTTTAAACTTGGCTTTGGTGGTTTTAATTAAACACCCGAGTTGCTTATCTATTTTAATGTTGGTGGATCTAGCCTGCTGTGAGTTACTTTTCTAATTTCTGGTTATAATTCTCTTCCTTTTATTGTAAAGCTTGTTTTGGTTGTGGTTCCACCTGGGATGTTTCTTTTTTGGGTTACCTCTGCAGTTGTTCTAACAAAAGTACTGCTGCTTTTCTTCAATGGTTGGCATGCTAGTACAAGTTAGTGGTGTATAATTCCACGTACTCAGTGGGGTTTACTGGTTTTGAGGAGGGTTTTGAAGCTTGCCAGGCTGTCACTTAGAAGTAGGAACATTGCCTTAGAGAAATTTCTAAAGATTCTGTGAGCTGCAGGGATGTCAGATTTCAGTTTTATTTCAAGGGAAACATTTTTATGGTCTGATCTGATGAGCGTCTGTGGTAAGCAAGGGGTGGAGCACAACTCAGCCATGTTAGTAAAGATAAGGTCAAAAATGTTATTTCCCCTAGTGGTACTGTCACTAGTTGTTCCAGACTATTTGCATTAACAAGTTCCAGGAACTTCTGTGTAGTGTGGCGTAGGTTTCCTAGTCTATAGTTGGATAGTTAAGGTCACTTGTGAAAATTATATTGGGTTTAATGTTGAGTGGCTGCAGTTTGTAAGTAGTTGCTATGTGCATCATAGGTGACAGAGCAAGTTTTATAACTGGCTGTAACATGTTAAGGAACTTCAGTGATGGTAAGCTGGACATGAAGTCCTAATGCTTTGTGCTGTTTAACTTGTCTAGATGTACGAGTCTTCTGGATAAAGAATAAGACACCTCCACTTTTTTCCCTGCATCATAACAGCTGGTCTAAATGTGTGGAAGGCATTATAGCCCTGCACAGCCAGAGCACTGTCTGACAATTTAAACCATGTCTCAAACACTGGGCAGACATCTACATCCTCCAAGGTGAGGAGGGCTTGTAAGGAGTTGAGTTTTTTTTGTTTGGGCTCCTAGCATTGACAAAAAACACATTCATATTACCTTTTGCTCATACAGTTATTTGTACAGTTATGCTGGTAGGTATGCCTTGTTGGCATTGACTAAAAAAGACATTATGGGGTGGAGAACTTCTTGGCTGTTATTCAGAATCCTATTGAGCAGAGGTGCAGACCGACCACCCCTGGTGAAGCAGCGTGGTCTGTTTATCATGCCCACCCAGGCTGTCAAATATTGTACCCCCTTTGAATGACTCTAAATGCCAAGCCAATTATTTTTGCTCATATTACGGCATCATCCTTGGAGAAGTTAGAGTGCTGCTCAGTGCTAGTCTCGTACATGGTTGAGACACATAGTCAAAGAGCTCCGTCATCTCTCATGTAGTCCCCATAGGTGCATCTCAAGTCATTAACCCTACATGTACTATGACGGAGTCATACTGGTACTTACTGTTCAAGAACGTGAGTGCGTATGTGATCTGATGGATCCTGGCTCCAGACAAGCAACTGATCATTGCTCTTTCCTTGTTTAGCCTGGTAAGAGGTACATTTGTATATCCTGCAGCAGAGTATCCTATGACTGGGATATTTGTTTTTGTTGTGAGCCTGCCATCTAAGACTTTGGGACTCCTAGTGCTATGTGGTGGTAGCCTTTGCCATCTGAGAATGTTGCTGAGGGTGTTTAATGCCATTTCTACAATTTGGAGGTATTTGTGGTTTAAGCAAGTTGGTCTTTAGAACCTCCGTGTATGATGGCTTATGTGTTGGAGAGTTGTGTTTTGTGTTGCACTGCTGCTGATCCTGATATCTCGGTTGTCTGTGTGAGAGATTTTGGTATCCAAAGACATTATAGAAATACATTTTTCATATACTGCATTATGCTTTTTGAGTAATAGGTGATCGTCAGACAGCATGAGGTAATTCTTACATTGTCTCAGGATACCAGTCTTAGGCTGGCTACAGACATTGTGGGGAAGAACTGGTCCAAGATTTTGACAGAAGTGATGATGGGGATCAGGGGTGTCTGTAACTGCTGGGAGAGTAAGTTGGTTTGGTTCTAAGATGGAGGGATGAAGTGTATCAGGCGAATAAAAACTAGTTTTCTTGGTCTAGTTGTGGTTAATATTACCAACTGG
Source organism: Protopterus annectens (assembly GCF_019279795.1). NCBI lineage: Eukaryota > Metazoa > Chordata > Ceratodontiformes > Protopteridae > Protopterus > Protopterus annectens. The sequence goes on from NC_056726.1 coordinate 445,765,644, forward strand.
GTTTGGCAATGTATGTAGGAGACTAAAAATTAGTTTTCTTGGACTAGATGTGGTTAACTGCAGTTCAGTGTTTCTTAATTGCTGTTGGTACAAAGTACTGCAGCCACACAGTTAGACCATTAAGGCTCATTTGATTTAGCAAGGCTTCTTATAGGGGGAAAAAAGCTCTTGTGCATACAACCCACTATAGAGCAAGTCCAAAGGTGGTGGTGTGCTGGCCATAGCTCAGTGCAGCTTTTTTCTTCCCTTTTTGATGAAAAACACTGTTTAGATTGCCTGGAGGATACCAAAATCAATCTTTTCTCACCATTCAGAGCTTACCACGCTGTTCAGAGCCATACAAAATAAAAAAAAAAAACTACTTTTCTTCAAAGCTATCCTCTCTACACAATAACCCCCCAACAAATTTGGAAATCTGTCTCCTCTCTACTTAATAGTGGCACCTTACAAAACCCTTCCCCTTCACCTGAAAAAAAAATCCACAACAAATTGCTCATAATTCAGTACCCATTTCATTACTACCATCCAAAAGTTAATTAAAGACTCACCACCAAACCCAAACTCCCGCGGCAAAAATTGTCCAACACTGGAAAACAACAGCCTCCTCTCCTCAGACAATTCAAGTAGCACTCATTCAACTCCCTCCTTTTGTATTCAGCCAGTTCCCACCTCTCTTATACTCAAACTCCTATCCAAACTAAAACCCTGTTCTCTGTCTGCAGACAGTCTACCCCCTGAATATGTACAACTTCCAGCAAAAGCAATTTCATACCCTGTTAGCACTCTCATAAATCGATGTACTACTGAATGTTATGTCCCCTGCCTATGGAAAAATTCCATCAATACTCCACTTCATAAAGGTGGAGACTCCCATGACCTCTCTAATTATCGACCTATCTCCATATTCTGTCTGCTGTCAAAAATACTAGAAAAATGTCTACAGATTCAGTTTCTTAATTACCTATCTACCAGTAACCTCTTTGCCCCTGCCCAGCATGTTTCTGACCTAACCACAGCACTATCACAGCCCTACTATCTTTCACTGATACTGTCTACAAATCCATTGATACTGGCCACCCTACTTGATTTATCGAAAGCTTTCGATACTGTATCCCGTACTAAACTCAGCTATCTAAACTAGGCTGCTCCCCCACATCTCTCACTTGGTTTTCCTGTTATCATAGCAACAGGGAACAGTCAGTCAAGTGGCACAATCAACAATCTGACTATCAGGCAAACAATATCAGAGTCCCACAAGGATCAATACTAGGGCTCTTACTCTTTAATACCTTCATCAACGATCTCCACAAAGCAAATCTTCTCTAGACAACACTGAAATTGAAATTGTGAATTCAGCAACATTATTAGGTATAACTATTGATAATAAGCTCACCTTTGAACCACATATTCTTAATACAATAAAGAAAACCCACTTCAAACTAGGGAAATTATACCGTCACAAACTTTATCTGGACAACCACACTAAAATAAGCTGGCCACTACCCTACTCGTCCCTTCCCTACTGTACGGCAGTGCCATTTTTACAAACCTTCACTCATCACTTAACAATAAAATGCAATCCTGCTATTATAAAATAGATAAATTCACCTCAGGTAAGCCTAACTGTACCCACCACTGCCATGCCGTCTCAGAATTATATTGGCATGAATTCTGCAACTACCTCAGCTACACCCAACTAACTCTTGTGCATAAACTTATTTTCAAACCCAACTCCTGCCCTGCACTCTGCTCCAGTCTTCATACATATACTCCAGAAAGAACCCTCAGATCCTGCAGCAGAATGCTTTTAAATGTAACCAAATCAAACAAAAGAGCTGGACAACATCTATACTCCCATTGTGTAGCTAAACTTTGGAATTCCCTACCCTCCCACATAACTCAAATTGAGTGTTTCAGAAACTTTAAATCAGCATTAAAAAAACACTGTCTGAATAACCCTCATTGCTTCTGAAAAATCAGTAAACCACTTTAACATTGTTTTCTTCCTACTAAACAAAAATGAGATACCACGTGGCAAACCACACACTAAATGGCAGTCAAGTCTCTGTACAACTTAATGTATCCTTCAACACCCACTGTAATATATCTTGGCATTTATTAGACTAAGTCACTGTCTTAAAGTATACTGTCCAAAATCTTTTTCATTTTAACTCAAAACAGCTGAATTTGTCCTGTACATCGGTAACCTTTTCATACTAACATTATTATGTTGTTATATTATATTGTATTGTATTGTATTATATTATATTATATTATATTTGTAACCTTTCTTTTAACTCATAACTTGTATGTTTCCTGTAACATATGTAACCTCTGTACTATCTTGTTAAAGCTGTAATTATTTGTGGAACTTTTTTCCCCAGGCCTCCACTGAAAATGGGTTATTTGACCCAGTGGACTTTCCTGGTCAAAAATGTCAGTAAATAAATAAATGACTAAATAAATTGATTCAAATACCATGAGTGAGCACAACTTAACACTAGTTATAGAATTGGAGCAGAAGGAGTAAAGCAATCAGAAAAGCTAAAAACTTCAAACCTGTGTAGCTCTGTGTCTGGATCCTGTAATAAAACACAGTTTTCTCACCACTGTGACTGTAAACTACAAGTTGTAGGTCACAGGTGGGCTAGAAATGCAACCAACTATAAAACAATGACAAGGAAAGTAGTGATGAAGCAGCAGGGGAAACAGTAGCTATTGTAACAGAGAGGCTGAGGGAACAGTAACAAATATGTTAAGTACAGGCAGGGAAAGTATCATCTATAACAAACAAGACAGCACTTTAAGTGCAGATTTTATTAAGCAATATAGAGCAGAATTAACAGAAACTCTGGATATGAGCAGCTATACGTAACACAGATCCTGAAGTAAATCACAATACTCCCACTGTTTTTAATAACAATTCAAATCTATAGAAACAGACTAGGCAGAAATAAAAAGTAAATTTACTCCAAGCAAAATGCAGCAGTACTTCTTTGTGTGAGTACAGATCCTGCAGTAAATCACAGTACTCTAACTTATTGTAGCTCAAACTACGTCTGTGGCACCAAACCGAGTAGAACTTTCAAGCAGATATTTTTTAGACTAAAAACGAAAGAAAATCTAAAAAGTATGTAAAACCTGCATTAGAACAAAGGTAACAAGTGCAACCAAAATAAGTAAGCAAGCATGAAATACATGCTTTTTTATTCCTCTTTTGATGAAAAATGTTGTTTGGAACACATGGAGGGCACCAAAATCAGTGCAGCTCTTTTTTCACTGTTCAGAGTCTTCATCTGTCTTCTACTCAGCTCTCGCGCTCCCTTCCTTCTCTCGAACATTTTCTGTTGAAACAGTGGAAAAGGTTTGACAGGTACAGTATGTCTGTGGTCTTTATTACCAGAAGCAGAATCTCCTTCTGTTTCACAGCTGACTTGTTATTGGACAAACTTTTGTATTTCCTCCTTAGCATGTACTTCATCAAAAAAATGATTTTACCCCTTCAGGGAAGAATACCTTGAAGACAGCTGGGTACAGCAATTTGAATCAGACCTGCATCTCGACATTCCCTGAATAGTGGAATGCATTTACTCCTCTTCTGCCTGAGGTACAATGAGTAATTATTCTTCACACTCTGCTTGTCTCCCACTTTTAGTATTTTGTTCTTCTGCCACAGTTTTGTCAGAATCAACTCCTTCTGCTGGTAGGATTGCATCTTTGCTATTGAAGGGTCTAGGTTGTTTTCTCATAGCCAGGTTTGAAGCATAGACACAATGTGCCCTTTCAACTAACAACTCCTGCTGTGGTATACTAGTCCAGTTGCTTATGTATGCTTTCATGAAAGTAATGCAGTCTGTTCCTTCCAGTTTCTCTGTCATAGCTGAAAATCTCAGGTTTTACCCTACATGCTCTGTCCTCTCATTCTATTATTTTTTTGAAACATCCCTTCCTAAGCAGTCCCATATTCAGCTAGCCTTTTCTTAATTTCACCCTCTGATTTTTGCAGCTTTATCACCTCATCTGAATACTTGTTTAAAGCTTCTTCCATTGTTGTTTGTGTTGGTATATGCCATCAGTGTTTCATTTATTTTAACCAGGTCTGTGTGCAGTTATTTTATATCTTCCTGTAGGTTACTCAAAGTCATGTCAGGAGGTTGCATTGCTTTTTGCTGAACAGCTGCAGAACTTTCCCCAGTCAGTGTTTCTTCCTCACTTTTTGTATCCAGTTTTTTCCAGGTGCTCTGTATTTCTTTTTTCCTGGCATCCAGGCAGTACACTTACTAGCCAGTTACTGAAATTTACCCATAAACGCAAAAGTCTATTGGCCTTCTCTGTTTAGTTTCTGTTTTCACCCTGGGAGAGCTAAAGTCAAGCTGTTACTCAATGTGCAGCCATCTTGGAAGTCTCAGAGTCATCATCTGTCTTCATAAATTTTCTTTTACATCATTGTGACATACTTGCTTAAGTTCTGCCCAATAGTTATCATTATAGTTTGAGTGATAAAGATATGTTTCAACTCAATTAAAAGTCTAAGAGCCATTCTGGTGCTATGAAACACTTTCTCTTCAAACCATCCTATATTGTAACATGCACTTAATATATTATTTTTTCTAGTCTTTCTTTTCATTAGTGTAATCTTCTGGTCTGCCAGATCATCAAGCATTTGGACTACATCTTGCCCCATGGATAATTCACTTTCTTCTATTCCCTTATACTTTTTTTTAGCTATCAGTACTATTAGATACATTAAAGTGCATCTTCACTCACTTCCTTACTTTTCTCAGTTTCCCTCCTGTCTTTCTCTCTAAATATACCATAAGCCTGTTTTTCTCTCATTTCACATTGCAATCTCTGTATTATACTAACCTACTTTTAATGTCTCTGTAAACTGTCTTAAAATTTCGCTAAATGTCTAATCGGCATCACATAATTTATATCTATTCTTAACCAGTGTTTTCATATTATGTCTGCTATGGTATAATTATTTAAACTGTAGACGTTTTTTGTATTATTTTTGAAGATTATAAAATTATGGTTGTTAAGATGTTTTGTAATACTCCGAAGCATTTCTTCCCTGGCTTCTGCTGAAAATGGGCTCCTACCCAGTTGGATTTTCTTGGTACTCAAATGTCAATAAATAAAACTTTATTGTGTGTAGGCATATCCTATTGTCAAGGGTACCTCAGGAGAAGCGATTCTTTTAAATAAGTATACCTGGTAAACAAGTTGTTAAATATTTCTTAAAGAAGCCCTGCATATATAGACTCAGACCCCTCTTTCACATGTAGTGCATCTCAAGCAGTCATCTCTGACTGTTGGAAACATCTTGTGGAGTTTGCAAGGGGTATAGAAATATTTGTTGATCATGTACTACCATGAAAAATATATATTTTTTTTATTTCATGTAGCGTATTTAGATGCCACGCAAGTTAAAGACCAGTCCTAAGATGCAATCGGTATTCCTAGTTTTCTTTCTTAGTCTTCTCTTGTCTTTTCTGGTGCTCCTTTTTTAACTGCTAAGTCCTACTTTGTTTTCTGCTTAATAGTCTGTTTGTTGTCGCTAGCTCAGAACAGGATTTTAAGAAAAAATATACCAGTTCTGAGAGTTCTGTATTTATTCTTTTTCGTCTGTTTGTTTACTTCGCCTGTAAAAAGGAGAGTGATAGTTGTTGATATGAAACAGTGAGCTGAGAAAGTTCGTTCTCTTTAACTGTTATAAAAGTATTGGTACCGAATAGCCATTCAGTCCAAAGTAGCTTCGGCAAGAGAAAACTAACCTTTCTATACCTGATGACAGCATAATCTTTCATGCTCAGGGTAATCATAATAGCACTACAAGTGTAGAAAACCCAAGTAAATGAAAAAACTGCCTTCCCCCAAACCATCATCTGAGTATGGTATGCAGTGGTTAGACCAAAGAACATTAAAATGGTTGATGTTCATGTCTACCTCCATGCTTTGAGGTGAAAATCCATACCTTTCAGACCAGTGATATGTGCAGTTGCTATTGCAGGGATATTGTGTAGATCTGTTGGAATATTTTGTATATTGTTTCCCTCTTCCAAATTCTAGCCCACCCTACCTTCAAAGGCAGTTGATGGAAGAGACGTATCTTCTGTTGTGTAAAACTAGGCATTGGCAGGAACCAAATTAACATATTCCAGATTTTTCCAGAGACCTAAAAAACAGGAGATTATATCCAGTGACTGATCTGTAAAGGCCTCTTACATCTCAAGCAGAATACGTCTGGATTTCCACGGTGGCTGCCCATTGATCAACAGCTTAATTTAATCTTTCCCAGTCTGAAAACAAAGTGAGAAAAAAGGCAAGTGAAGTAGTCAGCTAGGGTACAGTTCAGTTACTGGCTAGGAAGTACACTACCTGGATGCCAGCAAAGAAGATTTGTAGAACTTGAAAGAAAACTAGAAGAAGTGAAGAGAAAACATTGGCTGAGAAGAATCTTGCAGCTGTTCAGAAAAAGCAGTTCAGGCTTCACCTTTGGTACAAGAGATGGCTTAAAGTAATTTAGAGGGAAAAATAAATCAAAGGTACTCAGAGGTGATTAAAATAAATGTAACATTGAAGAAATATATCAAGTCAAATAACAAAAGGCTAGAAAAGTAGAAGAAGCTTTAACTAGTTATTCAAATTTATTTATTGACATTTGATTACTAGGAAAGTCCGACTGGGTAGAAGCCCATTTTCAGAGGAGACCTGGGGAGGAAAGCTCCAAATTATTAGAAAACATTTTTGGACCAATAATTTTACAGTCTTTAAAAATAAAACAAAACCATCTGTAGTTTAAATAATTATAACAAATTAGACATAATATCATACGTTCATAGGGTGGCCATGGTGGTGCAGTGGCTAGCGTTGCTGCCTCACAGCAAGAGGTTCTCCTGTTCGATTCTCGGCTGGGGTGCGTTCTGTGCGGAGTCTGCATGTCCTCCCTGTGGTTGCGTGGGTTTCCTCCGGGTGCTCCGGTTTCTTCCCACATCCCAAAGACATGCAGTAGGTGGTTTGGACACTCTAAATTGGCCCTAGGTGTAAGTGTATGTGTGGGTGTGTGTGCGTCTTCTGTGGAAGTTTGGGTGCCGGGCTGGCAACTCAACACCGTAAAACTCCACTGCCAATCATGAGCGGACAGATGATCCGCTGTGGCGACCCCTAACCGGGAAAAGCCGAAAGAAGAAGAAGATCATAGGTTCATAGGTGTGTACTAGGCTAATGGTCCTGGAGCCTTTACAAGCCTAGCCCAAATTGCCCAGGCACCATGCCACCCGATGTTAGTTCACAGTGCTCCTATCCAGTAGGGCAACTGGAGTGATCCCTGGGGTGAACTTTCTGTTACCCATCTACTCATCAGGATCTCTCTTGAAGAGGGCCAGCGAGGTGCTCTGCTTGACCTGAATGGGAAGCTTATTCCAGAGTATGGGCAGTCTTTGGGAGATGAACCTGTCCCTCCAGCATGTTCTGTTAATTGTGGTAATGAGGTTATGATTCTCTGGAGCATTAGACACAGGGGGATTGGGATTTCTTTAGGTGTAGCATTTCAAGTAGGGCTGGTTCAGACATGGCTTTGTAAGGCAAGCAGAGATCACCTGTAAGTAGACGATAAGAGACTGAGAACAGCTGAAGTTTCTTGAGTCTGTCCATATAGGACATGTGTTTAAGGCCTAGGACCCTTTTTGTGAGGTACTTTTTTGGCCTATCCAGCTGTTGTAGGTGTCTGGTCAAGTACATGCCAAACGGAGCATTATATTCAATGATGCCCTCTTTCTTCCTGGATGCGAAATTTTTGGTTATAAGATGTGCCACATAAAAGGACTTTCTGATCACAGTGGCAATGTGGTGGTGGAAGGTGAGGTGGCTGTCGACCTGGGTACCCAGATCTTTTATCCATTCAGTGTTCAGTGGACTCCCATCAACTTGGTAATTTGTGGGAACTGAGTTTTTTTCCCAAAGGGGCTAATGGATTTTTTGGCATTAAGCTTCAGGCCATGGTTCCGACACCAGTCATTGGTCTCAGAGAGGCCCTTTTGTAGGATGTCTGCATCACTTGGGGAGTTGATAATGACTCCTAGCTTGCATTCATCATCATGATGTGCTCCATAGCTTTGCATACCCGACTCGTCAGGCTAATGAGGCGATAGTTCCCAGGGTCTGTAGTTGCTCCTCCTTTATTGAGCAGGATGACTGTAACAGTGTGCCATTAGTTAGGGACATAGCCTGAGGTAAGGCTGTGATTGAACAGGGCACACAGATGTGATGCCAGTTTGTTTTCTAGCTCATGTAGGTCACAGTCAGGGATATTATCAGGTCCCATGGATGCTGTATTCTTGGCTTTGGACAATGCAGCTTTTACCTGTGCCACAGAAATGGTGGGTACCATGCTTTCTTCTGGTGTTCTGATAGGGCCCTTGGGGGGGGGGTAAAGTTGGCACTGAATATTTCGGCCAGTATGTTGGCTATATCTGTTGGCTCATTATAAGAGCCGCCATTGTGCAATAACTCAGAGCAAATCTGGGTATTGCCTTGGAGGTTTTTGATATAGCCATAGAAGGCTTTGTGGTTATTTTTGATGGCTGCAAATCTGCCTTCATAGCTGGCTTTAGAGGATTTGATAATGGATCTCACCTTTTTTGTTGAGACTGATAAAGGAGGTTTTCAGTCATGTGACTTCATTTTTTTCTGCAACAGATTCTTCCTTCTGTTGTAGAGTTTATTGATGGCTGAGAACCACCAGATTGGCTTCCTTTTCTTGGAGGATCTTGGAGGAGAGCGTCTTAGTTCTATTTGGTATGGCAAGGTCCATGCATTTGTGTACGTGCTCTTACAGTGCATTGGTGTATGATTCAGCAGTCATGCAGCTATTTTCCCTTGGAATGGGTGCCAAGAAGTTATCCACCTCCTTTTTTAGGAGCCCAAAGTCAGCTTTAGAGAAGTTTTTCAGGGTGGTCTCCCTAGCGGGGGTTGTAGGTGAGATGGAGATTTCCATGATGATCAGTTTGTGGTCTGATTTAAACAGGGAGGAATTGACTATAGGTGTGGAGCAGTGGTCTTCCATGTTGGTGATAACCAGGTCGAGGATGTTGCTTTCTCTAGTGGGGGTCTGAATGAGCTAGTCCAGGGCATTCGAATTGATAAATTCCAGAAAGCGTTGGGCCTGTACATTGGTACTTGAATAGTTTTCCCAGTTGATGGAAGGGTAGTTGAAGTCGCCCAGTATGAGAGTATTGGCTGGGACATTGATAGAGTCCAGGGTGCTTAGGAAGTTGGAGTGAGAGTCTAGGGACATGTTTGGGGTTCTGTAGCAGGCTATGACTTGTCTTACCCAGTGTTAGTTGTACCTGAAATATCTTGGATGCATTATGCTGGGCTGCCAGTCTAGGTGTGTGCATATCCTTTAAGAATATGGAGACACCACCACCTTTGGAGCTTCCGGCTGTATTCTGGGACCAAAAGGTATGGAATGAATTGTAGCCTGGGAGCACAGGGGTGCTTTCTGCCTCTTTAAACCAGGTCTCCATTACAGCACAGATGTCGACATTCTTCATTTTGAGGAGAGCTTCGAGTGAGTGCATCTTGAGATTTAGACTTCTAGCATTGAGCAGCATGACCCTTAGATTGCATTTGTTTGTAGCGGTTACAGTGGAATTTTGGTCTTTGGAACACTACCTAAAAAAGGCACTATAGGGGTGGCAAGAGCCTTAGCCAGTACCCAGAATCCCAGGGATGACAGATGCAGGCCGTCTCTGGTAAAGCATCGAGGTCTGTTGATCATGTCGTCCCAGGCAGACAGATACTGGATCCCCTTAGAATGACACCAGAAACTTAGCCAATTGTTGAAGTCAGTCATTTTCTGCTCGTACTGTGATATTCTGGGTGATGGTAGAATACTGCTCAGGTCTAGGGTCATACCTGTCTGGGCCACATAATCCGAGAGTTCCATCACATCTCTTTTCATGTAATACATCTCAGTCATTCACACCAACACGGACAATGACTGAGCCATATTTGTGCTTGTTGTGAAGTGGCCTGAGTGCATGTGTTATGTGGCGGATCCTGGCACCTGATAGACAACTGACTGTCACCTTCTCCTTGTTCAGCCTATTGAGTGGGACATCAGTGTGCCTCACAGTTGAGTCTCCTATGATTAGTACATTTGGCATAGCGTTTTGCCTTAAGGGCTTAGGTTGAGGGGCACACTGTGTTGGTGGGCTATGTGTTCTGTGGTTGGTGTTGTGGTAGTCAAGTGAGTTTCTGTCTTAGGGGTTCTCTGTTGTTTGGGTAAATTTTTATTGAGAGCCTCCACAAAGGTGGGTGTATGTTTCTTGTTTCTATGTGTGGGTTGTGATGGTTGGTGTTTTGGAGGGCTGTGTGTTCTATGTAGTGAGTTGCAGGTGTTGACCTTCTCCTCTTGACCAGCTAGTCTGGTCTTGGTTGGAGCATGCAGTGCTTCCAGTTTGGTGATATAAGTGCATCTCTCACATATATGAGTGTTGGGAGGTAAGCGGAGAGGGTTGTCTGTGTACATTAGAGAGTTGCCACACTATCTCAGAATGCCCAAGTGCACCAGGTTAACAGGAGAAAGCACAGTTAAAATTGACCTACAGTCATACCAGCAGGGGTGGTCATAACTAATAAGTACTGGTGCTGTAGGATCAGCTAGTGCTGATAGCACCCAACTGTGCTACAATAAATGTTACAAAAGCCTGTTAAAGTGCTAGCCAATTACGCTAATTGAAGTGCAAGAAGTAAAAGAACAAGCACGTTCTAAGGGAAAAATTGAAGAACAGACTTTCTGGCACCGGTAATAGTTTACCTCAGCTGAGCACCGCTGTGCAGGGCGCAAACCCACGCAAAAACAGGCTTTTAAACCAGAAAGTTGAAAGGGATGAAAAATTACCCATACGGCCAATAAACTACAATTTCCCTCCAACACAGAAAGGTCTGGGGGGGCTCAGAAGTTTACAAAACAGTCCTAGATACAGTACATCTGTGTCTGGGCCAGACTAGTTACAGGGAAGGTAAGAAATGAGCTTAGAACTTTTTTTTTTTTTTTTTGCAGAAAGCAGTTAACACAGTAGCAAAAAGAGTTTAAATGCAATACAAACTATTACACTTGAGTGTGTAGCAATATTAAGGCAGATGCAGTTTAAATAAATGCAGATAAATTAAAAACAAGAATAACAAGTGCAGAGAGCAGTAAATTATGAAAAAAATAAAATGGAGGCACTTAGAGTATCTGTTTCTCCTTCCTGTTTCTCTTGTAGTCTGCAGTACACCAAAACTGGATCCACAGAGCTTAAATAACACTTAAAATTTAAACAGACTATAAACAGCATTAATAAATGCAGCAGAGAAGATGCAGTTGAACACTTTAGAGAACAAGTAGCAGAAAAAACAAAATGAAGTAATAGAGTTGGAGGAGGAAATACAAAAACTGTCAAAGCAGGAAGCAGCTGAGTAAAGTTTTTTTTTTTTTTTTTTTTTTTTTTTTTTAAGTAAAGTGGAAAGGGAGAAAGGGGGAACAGAAGATAATTCAAGGTTAAGAAACTAAAGGGGCTGGCCTTCTCAAATGTTCTCTTTGTATTAGGTAGATTGAGCTAATGACACTAGACTGGGAGGAGTGTCCCAGATCAAATTTAGAGAAGGGGCGGGCAACTGTAAAGCCACCAAGTATAAGAACAAGACACCAATAATGAGAGAGGGTAGAAACTAGGCTACAGCTACTAGCTACACTATTTTAGGCAGAAAATACTAGAGAAATGTTTATCACAGTTTATCACAGTAAACATCAATGTTTATACCAGCAGAAAAACAGTGGTGAGCCAGTAAATGAAAGTTTTAAACAGATAAAGGAGCAAGGAGGCTCTACAGAATGTTTTTAACTGCAAACAAATCAGTTATATGATACGCTCCTTGGCAGGGAATTAGAACAACAAACAAATGCTTTACAAATGGAGAAAATTTCTAGTTAATACCTTTAACGCAGTGAAACTAGCTAAAAAAGATTTACAAACAGTGTGACAGTAACTAGCTAAAAAAGCTTTACAAACAGTATGACAGTAACAAATGTGATTTAACAGGCCCTGGGCAGATAGTTTTAGTACAACCGTGCAGATTAGTTTCTACCAATAAAATACAGTAAAAGATATGCAGCAGACAATAAAATAAGTGCTGTACATGGCAAGAATAAGGAATAACTAGTAAAAATAAGCAAAAAACAGGATACATATTGTTGTATATCACAGATCAGAGTTGTGGTCAGTGCCCCTCCTCCACTCAGCTCAGTGCGTATAGACAGAAATCCTCTCTCTTAAATACCAGAAGGTACAACCTGAAACAACTTTAAAAAAAGCTCAAAAGAACCAGTGAGTGCTTACTCCAAGACCTAGACCAGCCAATCTTTACCAGCCAGTAGCCAATCAACAACATTTACTCTTACTAAAGTGAAGAGAGGCTTCTGCTAAGCCAAGATGGCCTGGAACATGTGCTCAAAACAAACACTGCAAACAAATAACCAGGCCTCAGAGACAGCAAACCTGAAGTGTGTTGTGCTACAACTACTAGCTACACTATTTTAGGCAGAAAAATCTGCAGAAATGTTTATCACAGCAGAAAAATAGCAGTGAGCCACTAAATGAAAGTTTTAAACAGATAAAGGGGCAAGGAGACTCTACAGAATGCTTTTAAATGCAAACCAGTTATATGATACACTCCTTGGCAGGAAATCAGAACAAACAGATGCCTACCAAATGGAGAACATTTCCAGTTAATACTTTCACACAGTGTGACAGTAACAAATGTGATTTAACAGGCCCTGGGCTGACAGTTTTAGTATAACCATACAGATTAGTTTATAGCAATGCAACATTAAAAAGTATGCAGCAGACAATAGAAAAGTGCTATAAATTGCCTCTCCCCCGCTCATAAAGCATTGGTTAAGAATTGATGCAAGTTATATGACAATCATCTAATATTTAGAGAAATTTTAGACATTTTGTAGAGAAATTAAAGGTAGGTTAGTCTAATACAAACTGAAATTGCAATATTAAATGAGGGGAAACAGATTTATGTTATATTTAGAGAGAAAGTCATGGAAGAGAATTTGATAAAAGTATGTGATGAAGAAAGGAGAGTAAGGAGGTATAAGGAATGAAAAAGTACCTATTCACTTTTAAGGTCAAGTTTATCCTGGTTTTGAGCAAGAACAGTGACTAGGAAGTCTTTCAGAATGTCTTTGAAAGATGGGACGGAGGGTATTGACCTTATGGCTATAGGTAAAGAGTTCCAGGCCTTAGCAACCTTGTACAAGTACAGACAATGCCTAGCAAATTTGATACGTTTGTAGTAAAGCAGGAGTTTTTGGTCAGTGGATTGCAGTGACCAACTGGGAACTTAGTTTTTTAGAATGTTTTTTAGTGCTGGGCAGGGACATAGATGCTGGATAATTTTATTGGTGGTAAGAAGCTGTGTATATATATTAGTCGATAAGGCAGTTCTAACCAGTTTAGGCTTTGTAATGCTGTACAGTAGTGGTTTCTGAGAAGGGTATTTGCTGCACATTTAGCCACTTTGTCATTGTGCAAATTTTTGTGAAGTCTGGAGGTTAGTAAGGATGGGAACACCATAAAGAAGTGTGGAGAGGAGATAAGTAGTGGCATGTGTAGTTTTGGCTGAGTCGGTGGTAAAGCTTTTGCCTTTGTAAAGCATCCCTAGTTTTTGATGAGTTTTTCTTATGTAGTTTTGTATATGCAGGTCGAAAGTAAGATTATCATCTATTATCACCCATAATAATTTCCTATAAGAAGAGGACTTTAAATTTTGTTTTTTTTTTCATGTGAGAGGGATTTGGAGTAGAAAAAGTAGTAGTTGGTTATTAAAGCTTTTGAGCAACTTTTTGTAGATGTACCATGTTGTCAGATGTGCAAATGAGAGTGGAATGATCTGAGTATTTTATTAGGGTGGCCTGTTGTGTGGATGTATATAGGATGTTGGTTAAAATGTTAAAGAGTAGGGGACCAAGAATAGAGGCTTGTGGTATACCAGTAGCGACTGTGAGGTAAAGAGAGAATGTGAAGTGACATTTTACTGACTGATACCTGTTAGACAGGTAGCTTTTGAACTCCAGAAGAGTAGGATGGGAGATAACTGACACAACTGAAAAATTCAGAAGTTGAAATGAGGAAAAGACTGAATGAGTATGCGGCTTCTCAAGAACAGTTTATTAAAAAAGTAGAGTTAGAAGACAAGGGCACAGAGTGAAAACCTGAGATTTTCTGCTGTACTGTAGAAACTGAAAGGAACAGACTCTATTCATTTTATGAAAGCAAAAATGTATGCCCCAAACCTGGCCATGAGAAGGCAGCCAAGATCTATGTTAGCAAAAATGTAGTCACACCAGCAGAAAGAGTTGAGCTAGATAAAACTGAGGCAGAAAGGAGAAAGGTATTAAAAATTGGAGACAGAAGAGTGTTTGTGGAAAATGATTAGTCACTGTACACCAAGCAGAAGAGAAGTAAATATATCCCTGCAGGGAATGTTGAGAGGCAGTTGTGGGTTTCAAGCAGCTGTATCCAGTTGTTTTCAAAATATTTTTCCTTGTGACTCAAATACATTTTTTGATGTAAGAGTGTTCTGGGCGTGTTTTATAGGGTTTTTATTAAAGTAAAAGTCTTGTAAAATGTAACATATATTCCAATGTTGATAAGAAAAAAAACTATATAAAGGATTAACCTGCCAAATATTAGTGGGTGCATGTATCAAAAAAGGTGGGAGTAGACATTTTAAAAAGCTGCCATATATAATAGGTGGGAACAATGATTTTTTACCATAATGTTGACACTTTCCATATTGTCTTGGAATGTGAATGGTCTCACAGGTATAGACAAAAAGGAAAGAATTTTTAATTATATTAAGTAGTGCAGAGTGCAAATACCAATGCTACAGGAGACACATTTGGAAAGAAGTGAGCATGGAAATTTGATAAAGTTTTCAGGATGGATATTCAGCATAACATCGGGGGCAAAAAAAAAGAGGAATACTTATATTAATTACTAGAGAAGCTCCAATAGGTTTATATTCTATCCTCGACTGCTTAGCTTGTCAATAGTCAAAACGTTGACTAAATGGCGAAACCTTAAAATCGCAAATGTCCACTTACGCAAATTATTACATCGGGGAAAAATTTGCTTGGCCATCGCAAATTAAAATAAACTTCCAAACCCTAACAAAGTGGATGCTTCACTCCCCCATACCCCCCAACTAAATATACCAACTCCGAGATCATTCTACAGTGGAGAAAGGGCAAATTCACTATAATGGCCAAGCATTTTTTTTCCCAATGAAAACATTTGCGTAAGTGGCCGTTCACAATTTTAAGGTTTTGCCATTTACGTGTTGATGTTTTGGCATTCGACAAGCTAAACGGTCAAGCTTCTAATATACACCCGCTCCAATAATGATAGAAAAGGGAAAAAAGATAACAGCAGATTTGTGGTAGTAAGGGGCTACTGGCAACGGATGAGGATTACACTGGCATGTATTTTTATTCCACCTAAAACTGCTATTTTGGAGCTTAAAAAATTGGGAGAAATAGCAGCTTTCAGCATGGAATATTACTTATAGGTGGGGACTGGAATTTGATTTGCAACAATGAGGATGTGTCTGGAGAGCCTAGAAATGAAAGTATAAAAAGAAGGAAGATTTCTGAAGAGGTTTATGAAAATATTTAATATGAAGGACAGGAATTCAGTAGTAGGAACTCTGAGAGAATTTACGTATTATTCCTCAATGTACAGTAACAGGTCTAGATTGGGCAGAACTTATATTTCACAGGAACAAATGCATTTAATTGAGCATTTTGACACACATCCAATAACTATTTCAGATCATGTGCCAATAATTACGAAGATAAAAATGCAGGGTAATGAAGTAAAGATGAGACATTGCCACTTCCCCATGGACCTAATAAAAAGAAAGGAATTTAAGGAATGGGTAGTAGAAATTATTTGAGAGCTGTTAGGGAAGAAAGAAATTACTAAAGAAGTTATAGCTAGTGAGTGGGATGAAATGAAAGTGGAGTTTAAAAATAAGGTAGAAACAAAAGAAAAAGAGATCTGGTTAAGAAGTAACAGGAAGTATTTAGAAGGGCTGAAAAAGTTTAAACTATTACAGAATAAAGGGAATCTCACAGAATATGAAGAGGCACAATTGTAGAGAGATAAAGAGAAAATAAGGGAGTGTTTGGATAATAGGCATGAGATTAGAAAGATTGCTGTTAAGCAGCTATTTTTGATAACATCTCCAGAGTACTAGAAATTCTAGCACAAAGGCTTAGGCAACAAAAAGTAGAAAGAGTTGTTACAGAACTTAAGGAGCTTATGACAAGAAAAATAACCCAAAATCCAATAGTTGTATTAGAGATGTTTCAGAAATATTCTGAAAATTTGTATAAAGCAGAAGCTTGTGGAATATAAGAAGGAGCAGACATGGAAATATTGTGGAAAATGTAATTATGTAAAGGTTAGAGGAAGATGAGGCTCAACAACTAGTAGTTAAGATAGGAGAAGATGAGATAAAATGATGTATAATCAGTCTGCAGGTAATTCTTCAGGAACAGATGTTATTCCTGTGCAAGTTGGAAGGAAAGAAAGTGATAAAGATGTGGAAGATTTTGGTTAATAGTTTTTTCAATGAAGAGGACGCACCAGCATTTTGGAAGAAACCTGTGGTGACTCCATTATACCAAAAGGATAAAGATCCACCTTCATATAGAAGACCCAGCTTCATATAGACCCATTTCAGTTTTAAACCATAATTATAAACTGTTTGTCTATACTAGCTAAAATAATGGCAAAGGTATTGCCAAAATTGACAGATATGGATCATTGTGATTTTTGTTGAGGGGAGGCACACATTTGACAATATTAATAGAACAGTGATGATCGAGAGGGAAACAATGTAAGAAAGCACTGTTGTTGGTGGTCTAAATGCAGAGAAAGCATTCAACAGAGTAAGTTGAGATTTTAAGAGTAAAGCAATGGAAACATTGCATTTCCTGATATAATAGTAAGGTTAATTGAGAGGATGTATGGGCGGCCAGGGTGGTGCAGTGGTTAGCATTGTTGCCTCACAGCAAGAGGTTCTCCGGTTCGATCCTCGGCTGGGGTGCCTTCTGTGCAGAGTCTGCATGTCCTCCCTGTGGTCACGTGGGTTTCCTTCGGGTGCTCCGGTTTCCTCCCACATCGCAAAGACATGCTGCAGGTGGATTGGACACACTAAATTGGCCCTAGGTGTGAGTGCGTGTGTGTGTGCCTTCTGTGGAAAGTTGGGCGCCTGGCTGGCAACTCGACACTGTAAAACTCCACTGCCAATCATGAGCGGACAGGTGATCCGCTGTGGCGACCCCTAACCAGGAAAAACCGAAAGAAGAAGAAGAATTGAGAGGATGTATGAAGGATCGGAGGCAATAATAGTGGGATGGTCCCTCTCCAGTAAGTTTTGTTTGAACAGAGGAAACAGACACGGGTGTCTTTTGTTCTAGGATTATTACAGCATCTTGAGCCCCAACTGCCCAAATTCCACTACCTTTCAGCTAGGAATTCAAGTTTCTGTTAGCTCGTATGAGCAGCTGCTCGCTGTCCAACTCAAATACGAGTTCTGCCAAACAGCTGACATAGCATACGCTCATGTCCTGGAGATGAAGTGAGAGCAAGTGCTTGTGGACTAGGTAAGTGGGGAAGGGGACCGGAGAGGCAGCTGTTAGGTTTAGGGAGTGTAGTGCAGATCAATTGGGAACTTCAGGATTAGGGAGGGGAACGGGGATTTTAGGTTTAAGGAGTGATCGGGAACTTTAACGTTAGGGAGGAAGATGGGGATTTTAGGTTTAGGAAGTGATCTGAAATTTAGGCTTAGAGATGGAAGCAGAACTTCAGGATTTGGGACTGGGTGGGAATTGTTAGGGTTAGCATCTGGGTTCTGATAGGGTTAGAAAACATTAAAGGAAATTAATTAGTGGAAGTTAGAGTACTTGCTGAAACTAGAGAGTGGTAGTGAGGATGTGTGTCTTGAGCAAATGTGTTTAGTGCACATGTAGTTAGACCCTCTCTTTCCTCTTTATTTGCTTTATATTTACAGCAATTGGCAATGAAAATAAGGTACTACAAAATTCAAAGATATAATTGGTATGGTAATTATAAAATTGGATTTATTAGCAGATTATATTATTTTGATAAATCCAGAAAAGGACATCTCAGCGTTGTGGAACTTTTTGAGACAGTTTCAATTCTTTTCAGGATGTAAAATTAGTGAAGATAAAAAAAAGGCAGTATCATAAATTATGTACCCACACACAAATTGGTTCAGCAGTACCCAAAATTTATTGGGACGTGATAAGATGAAGTATTTAGAAGTTTGATTTTAAAATGGCTTCTGTTATGGGGGTTCAGGATATGTGGGAAGAGACCAAACAAAAGATAATACAAAGACAGAGAACCTGGAAGCTCTTGTATATAGATATGGATAATAAAGTAGAAACAGTGAATGTGTTTTAGTTCCTTTAGTCTTATGTACAGGCCAGGTATATTTTTATTAACCAGAGGAGAAGTTGTAGACAGTAGTTAATAAAGAATTACTGGCAAAGGAATGAAGGTATTGGGAGCAAATAATTAGAAAGAGAAGGGTAATAATGCAGGATGATGCATTTGGACTGCAAGGTGGAGACTGCCTTCACTAACGGGGATTGATAACAGAGTATAGGCAGAGAGAAAGGGGTAGGGGAATCTTAAATGAAAGACCTATTCTGGTAGAGTTTTTAGTTAAATCTAAAACAGAAACGGCTGTTAAAAAGGGATAATTAGTAGGGCATATAGAATAATAACTGTAAGAAGCAGTCAGAGGAAGGTAGAAAAGATTAGGAAGAGAGACTGGAAAAGCAATTTACAATAAAGTAGTGGGAGGACATATGTATGGCACCCATGTATGCATCAAAGTCCAGAAGGTTTAGGATGTTTGCCTAGGTATTTTTATACTCCCAAGCAAACTTCAAAGATTTTTTCCTCAGGTTGATAGCAAATGTTGTAGGCTTGATGGGGAAGAAAGAGATAACTGTGAACATATTTTTCGGAGTGTAATGAGTTGGCAGATATTTAAAAATTCCTTACAGAGTATTCTTGTCAGAAATATTAGGTGAGAAAATGTCTGTAACTAAGGGAATGATTCTTTTGGGCTGGGACACAGCATGTGAGTTGCTTAGATGTGAATAAGGCCTTATTCAGTTTAATTTGGTTGGTTGCCAAAAATGCAGTTATCAAAAAATGGAAATATAAATCTAAACAAACTGTATTTGAAGTACTGAGTATTATAAAAAAGAAAAAAAGAACTGGAATAGAGTTTTTTTTTAGAAAAGGGAAGGAACAAATTACATAGAAAGAAATGGAAATCATGGGAACAATATATGCAGAATAATGCTCAGAAGGAGGAGAAATGAGGTTTAAGCGAGGGCAGCAATTGAGCAATTTATGTAATGTTGGACTGATGATAGTTACAAAGAAAGAAACAAGGTGGTTTAGGATTACATGATGTGAAGGGATATTTTAGAGCTACGCAGTTAAGACTCCTATACATAACAGAGGCAGAAGGTTATAATTCAAAGTGGAAAGGGATGATGATGAAACAGGCAGGGAATTCATGAAATAAGGAGAGACTGGGATTTTGCATGGTGATTCCAATGAGAATTATAGAATATGATATTCATAAAGTTGCAGAAAGTTGTCTAAGAACTTTGCTAACACAGGAATGGAGAAAAGAGATTTTGCCAAGAGGGATGAGTGTAAGCAGGGGTACGGAAAATAGGCAATAGGGGACTTGTATTTACCAGAGAAAACTGTCTGAGGAGCCAAGGTATTAGGAGCAAATAACCAGAGAGGAAAAGGTAACTGAGTGAGATGAGGCCAAGAAGAAGTTTGCACTGTAAGTTAGAGACTGTGTTCCGTACCAGGGACTGCTCTGGTAGTGTTTTAATTTAATCTAGAAAAGAAGCTGCAGTTAAAAAGGTATAATTACTAGGGCATATAAAATAATGCTCCATAAATATGAGAATCCGAAGAGGTTAGAAAGAATTATGAAGACAGACTGGAAAAGCAGTTTACAGTGGGACAATGGGAGGACATATGTATGGCCCCCAAGTATGCAACAGAGTCCACAAGGTTTAGCATTTTTGATTGGTAATGTTTACATAGGCATTTTTAAACCCCAAGTAGATTTCAAAGAATTTTTCCTCAGGTAGATAGCAGATGTTGGAGGTATGATGGTGAAGAAACAGGTAAATGGGAACATGTTTTTGGGAGAGTAATGAGTTGACAGATTTTAAAAATTCCATGCAGAGTACTCCATCAGAAATATTGGGGGAGCAAATTCCTGTAACTAAGGAAATATGTCTTTTGATCTGGGGCTCATAATCTGCACTGCCTAGAACATAGTAAGGCCTTGTGAAGGTTAATTCTTTTGGCTGCCAAAAAAGTTGCTACTAGAAAACAAAATCAAAATCCAAACCAACTGTATCTGAAGTACTGTAAACGACAAGAGATAACAGAACTGAGAGGAATCTGAGAGAAAAGGGAGGGCGCAAATTACTTAGAAATATATGGGGATTTTGGAACAATAAATGCAGAATAATCAAGAGGAGGAGTGAAGTTTAAGGAAAGACAAGAATTAAGGAATTTATGTAAAGATGGGCAAATGACAGTTGTAGAGAGAAAACGTAATGTATATTGTATGTAAATGGAAACATGATGCTAAACTGGTTTGTTTCTTAGTAATATATGCATGTGCCTATGTCTTGATATTTTAATAAATGTGTTTAAAAAAATAGACTGTAAACAGGTACAGTTCCTTAAGCCTCTAGGGTAACTTGCATGTCCAAGCCCATCGTTTCTTTTGTTTATGAAACATTTTGTTCTTTCAACTTCAACAGTGAGACCGAGGGGAACTGGCACTTCCCAAGAGTAAGTAGATGTCCTTTAGAGAATCATGTGAGCTGCACAAAAGACCTTCCTTGCCACACACTGGAGATAATTGCTTTTCAAAGGAAATATCTCTTCATTAAGGTGTTTCACGGCACAGTCTGAGCTGTTTTCTCAGATGTAACTGGTCTGAGAACTTTTTTGCTTCTGAAATGTGGTTCTGCTACACTTTATGATCTTCACAGAAGCTTACTGTAGCAATGAATCATAGTATTTGGATTTAATCACCTTGTATCATCTTTCTTGTCCAGAGTTTTGAGCAGTAGTGCTTTTGCCCCTATCAAGACTGGTGCTAGTCTCCAGCCACCATTCCCTGGAACCTCTTTTTGTGCATGAGGCACCCTGATATCCCCAGCATTGCTAGAAGGCTTCTTCAGTCCTTCCTGCTATTTTCTGTGATTTATTTCCCACATTAGTGCCAAAATATTTTCTTATATGCAGTGTGTTGTTATTCTGCCACATTGTTTCTCTTCAGATATCTTTAATCAAAACATTATTGTTTTTGTTATTTGCCACACTTGATTTTACACTGGATCTTAGCCTAAAGGACAAGATGACTCCTTCTTGAGTACTAATAGTTACAGTTTCCTTTTCCATATTTTAAGTTTTGTTTCCCCCTTTACAAGAAGTGAAGATTAAGAAGTTTGTTAAAGAGCTAAGGGAGCAGTAAAGGCCTGAAAAATGCAAGTTCATCTATTTCATCTTTTTAAGAAGGATATTAATAATTAAGCAACTGTCACAGTCAGAATATGAAGATGATTTCAACAAGTACTGAAATTCTTCTCACTGATTTCAGTGTTTCCTTACTGACTTCCTTTCTTTCAAAACAACTTAACTGCACATTTATCGGTACTATGTTGATATCCCTTTTTCTTGTGGGATCTAGGGGTTTCAAAGGAGGATGAGCCTAGTAATCCAGTACAGTTTCTTCAAGGTGGGGCAGCATAGCTTCTTCTAATTAAACTCTCTTGTGTTACAGTGTAGTACAGGAAACTGTTTTGTAGCAACAATATTTTTGCTTGACTGATGTCATCATGTTGCTAGAACAATCTAACATTAACACTGTAGTGATACTGGGAGTTTCAGAATAGCTGTCTCTCTGGGAATGCGTAAGAGTACTGCTGCAGAAGAAAGTCCCTGATTTTTTGCAGTATAAGCATTGCCAGCTCCATTTTTGCTGGTAATACTTCCTGCTGTTCAGCAGAAGTCATTACTGCAGTAGGCAAATACAGCATTCCTTCCCCTACAGTGAGTGAGCAGGCAGTGGACACAGAAACCCATCTTCCTTTTCCTCATCCCTCCAATACCTGTACCATTGAAAACACCTGACTTGACATCATGAAAAACTGAACCCACAATGCCTTACTATCTATATTAGTGTTGTTGTTTGTCTTTCAGCTTTTCTCGGTTAGGGGTCGCCACAGAGGAACTCCGGTCCGCTAATGATTGGCAGTAGCTTTTCACGAACGCTGAGGTGCCAGCTCGAAGTTCAACCTTCAACGAAGGCACGCCCATTTATGCATGTCTTTCGAACGCCCACCCAACCGTGGGGAGGACATGCAGACTCTACACAGAAGGCACTCTCCGCACTCCAGCCGAGAATCGAATGGGAGAACCTCTTGCTGTGAGGCAACAACGCTACTGTTGCACCACCATGGATGTATTATCTATATTAGTGTATAAACTACAATTTTTCTGCATTAAGTGCAGCAGCAATGGGGGAGTCTTGTATCCTAGTAAGACAAGTTGGCAGTTGTGTCTCACAGGTGAACAACCTAAATTGAAAATTAGCATGTAATGATGTGGTAGTGAAACCAAGATATAAGTAAGTAGCTGTTCCTCTAAAGAAGTGTGATGTTTTTGTTTGATCAGAGTGCTTTGCTGGGTCATATAAATCATTATTGATACATATGTTAGCATCATTTTGCGGGTATGGTCATTAGGAAAAACTGAATCCATGGTGACTCCATGGTGAAATTGAAACATCAAAATATAATAGTCTTTGTTCTGTTTTCAAACCACTTGCAGCTTTAACACCATGATTATACTCAGAAATAAAATTACATTAGAGACTCAATTATCCGAAACATCAATTATCCAAACCCAGTCTTCCAAAGTTTCTGAATAGGAAAAATCATAAAGTCTGAATATGTAAACGTTGTACATATTAGCTTGTGCATGTTTTTTGAACTTGTAGCCTACTTGTGTGTGAAAAATATTCTTTATTGTCCACTGGACTTGCTGAATGGTTGAAAAGTATATTTCCTTAGTGCAGAAAAAAGATTTTAGAAGTTTTTTATCCAGTTCAATGTATGTTTGATTATCTTAATAGTGTGATTATCCAAACTACCCTCGGTCCCATTTGGTTAGGATAATCGACTCTCTACTGTAATTGTAAAATACAAATGCATGAGAATTGCAATATTACATTTTAAACTAAATACTGAATGAAGATGAACAAAATAGGAAGCCTAAACCTGATGTATGCAAAAAGATATAAAATGCTGTGTGGTGATAGGAGGTATTGCCAGCCATGCCAGGAGAAGTTGGGCAGTGGATGTATAACATGCCAGCACAGCTAACTGGAAGTTTGTAAAGAATTGTATATCATTTGTATATCAAACTGATTTGTACAGATACTTGTGTTGAAAATGTATTTGTGAGGTTTGCTTGTATTAAAATGTATCAGTAGTGTGCTCTGCCGTAAGGAATAGAAATGTACATGTATTATTGTAACTGAATTAAATATATAGATTGTAACAACATATACTGGAAGTGAAAAGGTTAATCCACCTGACATTAAAATATATCTGAAATTAAATTACTTTATGGGTTAAGCCATAAAAATGTTATCCCATGGTTTTGAATGGAGCCAGAGACGCAATGTCTGTACTACAGAATAGCTTGTAGCGCCTGTAGGAAGAAGGGAAGTGTTGTATGGCTTTATGGCTTCCAGCAGCTGCACCACGTCTGAGCGATGCACTATCTGTGTGTATTGTAGCACCTGGTTGATTTCTTTGAAACAGTCACCAAGGCCATTGACGAGGGGAAGGTGGTCCACACAGCCTACCTGGACCTCGCAAAAGCCTTCGATACAATACCCCACTTGGGCATTATAGATAAGCTCACCAGCTTAAATATAAACCCCTATGTCACTAGATGGGTTGCAAACTGGCTCAAGGACAGAACCCACATGGTTAGAATTGCTGGAGCCATGTCAGACTCCAAACCAGTTACAAGTGGCATCCCACAAGGCTCAGTCCTGGGACCTCTCTTGTTCGGTATATATTTCTTGGAGGTACAGGCCAACACGGAAGGACTGTGGCTGACTAAGTTCCCAGATGACTGCAAACTGGGCGCCATAATCGACTCTCCAGCCGACACAAGCATCCTCCAAAAGGGCCTCATAGAAACAGACAACTGGTGCCAGAGCCATGGCTTTAAGCTAAACGCCAAAAAGTATATAGTCATCCCCTTTGGCAAAAACAAAGTGCCCACAAATTACCACATAGGTGGTAATCCATTAAGTACAGAAGAGGTAATTAGGGACCTGGGGACCCAAGTTGATAGCAATCTCTCATTTGACAACCACGTGGCCAAAGTGGTTAGAAAAACATTTTATATAGCCCACCTAATCATGAAGGGATTCACATCTAGATCAGGGGAGGTCATCGTGCCTCTTTACTCATCCCTCATCAGGCCCATAATTGAGTGCAATGCCCCTTTTGGGATGTACCTTACCAGACACCTGCAACAACTGGAAAGACCCCAAAAGTACCTCACCAAGAGGATCAAAGGGCTCAAACAGATGCCATATGCTGCCCGGTTAAAGAAACTCCAGCTCTACTCAGTGGCATACCGCCTGTTCAGAGGCGATCTGTGCCTGACGTATAAAGCCATGTCCAACCCGGAATTAATGGACATGCTGCACCTCAGAAAATCCAAATCCCATCGAGCTACACACTCGAGAGACTTGAACCTCAGCACCGAAATAAATAGGACATGCTGGAGGGACAGATTCATAACCCAGAGGCTCCCTTCACTCTGGAATAAAATCCCAGTCCAGATTAGGCAGAGTCCCTCATTGACTCTCTTCAAGAGGAATCTTGATGAGTGGATGGGAGATCATAGGTTTACCCTGGGTATCACTTCTGTGTCACTGTTAGACAGAGGCACAGTATACTAACCTCAAAAAAGGGCATAGCAAAATTAATTTAAAATGGGTGGCGAAAGCCAAACACATTCTGGCTAGGCTTATAAATGCCCTAGGGCAGATAGCCTAGTATGAACCTATAAACCTATAGGTGCTAAACCCTGGTAGTTTCTAGTGTCGGTGATAGCATGGGAAACAGAGTCAGATGACCAGGTATATGTGATGTCATTCTATGCAGAAATAATGTTTTAATATTAGAAGAGAATGAAGTCTCAGGAGCAGTCTATATTCTGTCTCTGATCTGACAATAAGGACCACTCACCCATCTTGCCTTGCTCTATTCAGTAAGTAGGAACAGTAATTGTTTTACTCAATTTGGAATAGATAGTGAGACTAGCTAAATACTGTTTTTTTTTTTTATAACTGTGTGAAACTTTCCATAGGTGTTATTTTTAATATTCCCTGTGACTGAAATTCTAGTGTTTACTGTAAATAGATATTTAGTATTTTCTTGTTTTTTTATTATTTATTATTAAATATATTTAAACTTTTCATTGTGGCTGTTCCTTTTTAGATATATTTAAGCTTTGAGAGTATTTGCATATATTTATTTGGTGATAACTCTGGCCACTCCTGAAAACCTTACTGTTTGGTCAACATTACCATTTGTACTACTGTTAAGTTCACTCAGTATAATTGTGTACCATTGTAAGAGCCTTAAAGTAGCTTGCAGTGGGTCTGGTGGCAGTGATAACTACCTTATAGTCTGGGCAGAAGGGGGCGCAGCAGGTTAACCTGTGCCAGCCTTTCCCAGGTGTGTGTGTGTGTGTGTGTGTGTGTGTGTGTGTGTGTGTGTGTGTACGCACGCAAATCAAATCTCAGAGTGTGTGTGTGTGTGTGTGCGTGTGTGTGTGTGTGTGTGTGTGTGTGTGTGTGTGTGTGTGTGTGTGTGTGTCAGCTGCTTGAAATAGGGACACACAACATTGGTTTCACAGAGAGGGTGTGGGAGGACTTGGCTTGGAACCTAAGCTAAGGACTCAACTCTAAGCTGTGCCAGTAGAGAGTCTTATTGGAGGTCTGGACAGATATAGCGAGGAACCATCACTTTGACTTTGCATGTTCCCTGGGTACTCTTAGGGGAAATTGTGCTTCATGCAGAGAGGTCTGCATCTAGAAATACTGAATGTATCCATTTGCATTCCAAGTGTACTTCTGTTAAATAAAATCAAGAGATCAATACACAGGAGGTTCAGGTTCAAAAGTTTGCTAGTGTACACCAGGAGGCAAAAAACGTACAAGTACAGAATTTTGTCTGACATGAAACAGGAAGTGTACAATTTTATAGTCTTTACATTCAAGTTGTGCCCACCTTACTGACGTGGTATGTCACAGGGCATCTGCATCACTTTAGCTTACAATGTTCTATTCATTGATTATATTTTAAAAAAGTTTTCCTTTGGTAACAATACGGCCTTGCTATCCACCTGGTCAGACATAATGTCTTTCTGTAAAGTTACTTCTTCAAGGTTTCACATCAGTTCGAATACAATAGCAGATTCAGTCTTTTAATACACTTCTTTGTTCCCTGTAACACTTTCCCAACAGCTGCTTGTTATCTTAGTAACACATACACAAGGCCAAATCATCCCAGCAGGAAAGAGCAGAAGATTTCATTATTTCACATATTTAATTTCCTGACCCAACAGATAATCACCTGTGAAAAGCATAAACATTAAGACTTGCTAAGCTAGCAACTGCCAGGGTCAGAGGTCAACTTGCTACAAGCCACACTGCAGTTTCAAAACTACTTGCAATTACACATGAATTCATCCATTTTGTTATATCATTAATAGAATAAAATGCATTACATACTACTTTGCTTTTAAACTAGCATTTCACATATATTCAAATGCATATTTTTCTAACATTTTCCCTCCTATTCATTCTTTTTATTCTATTTTGATGTATGCATAATGTCATTTTGTCTCCTAACCTCTTCCATTAAGGATTTTCAGCTAGGTGAGTCATTTTGGTCTATACTTCAGAAAAAGTTTTCGTCTGAGATCAATTTTTCAATCTCAATATCTTGGTACAAAGTTTCAGTAACAGATACATCAGTAAAATCTTTGATTAATCTTTTCATGCAGGGAATTCCACAACAAACACATGCTCTTATTAGGAGTAAACCCACAGAAATAGCAATCAGAATATTCATTAGGATGGAACCCCACCCCCAAAATAGATTCTGGAAAAAGTCCGTCAGTGGGTTTGGGCCTGGTTCAGTCATGGCTGATACTTGCTGAATTACCTCTTGGTGGTTGTTTATTTCATGCCTGTTGTCCGGAATGTACACACAGCATTCTTCTTTGATAAGCGCGCACGTGCCACCTCTCGCCGCTAGGGTGAAGTCAAGAGCCATTCGATTTTGTAGCACAACAGTTCTCATTGCATTCAGTTCATCAGTCACCAGTTCTAGGGCAGAGAAAGTTGCATTACTCATTACTTCGAGAAGTTTCGACAGTTTCCTCAACTCCCAGATTGATTTGACTGCTCCATATGCTGGGAATATTCCTGCCCAAGATATAACACTGTCACTCAAGTCCATATGAGTCAATTTGCTTTTATCTTTTACGTTATTATGGTCTTTCCAGCCAGCTTCAATCCGTCCTACTGGATTTACAGGTTTCTCGACTGGACCTTCAGGTTTTCGGGCTGCTTCTCTCACGTTTCGTATCTTACCCAAAGGTAATTCTGCAGTATGTCTTATAGCCGGAACCAGATAACCCAAAAAACAACTGCCGGACCAATTCTCAGGTAGCCATTTATATGCTTTTTCCCACAAATAAAATAACAATTTTCTACTTTAGTACTACTACGCATTAACCCTGCATGAAACATGTTCTGGTCTATAACTGACAATTGTTTGAATAAAACAGGATTCTTGCGAATTTCATTCATGGTTGTTTTCAGTGAGTTCAAATATGAGTCATAATTAGTATTGCAAAGAGTATTGCCATTACTAGTCTTAATATAACACCGATAAGATATTGTTATATTACAATTGCTCCAGCCCACCTAGAGAGTGTAATTTTTATAGAAACATACAATTCCCTTTTGTGTGACAGGTAAAAATAAAGCTATTTTGTCCTGTGATCTCACAGTTCCTGTATCAAAAAGTAAATTCTCCCAAGTCTCATTTATTCCCAGAGGGACAGCGGACATTATCAGTCCTCCATATGCTGTTGGTATAGCTGTACAGACCCAGCAATTTGAAATGTTCATAGTCTCTGCATATACACGCTTCATGGCTAAGGTATGTGTTAAAATTTGGATGCCAGTCTATAGATGTTTCGTCACGCCTCCCCACTTTCACTTGTATGGTTGAGTGTAGGAAAAACCACAACAAGAGGAAAATTGTCACAATTATAGTCAGTAAATGTATACTCAACAAAATGATTATGCAACATCTCTGGGGTTGATCTATATTTCTATTCGCTTTGTTGTATATTAGTCACAAGGTTTTTATCAAGTTGAAAGTTCTATACCGGTTTGCAGTGTGTCAAATGGACCCAAGACGTCCTCTCAGCCACTCTGACTGCAGTAGACATTGCCAACAGCACCTGGTACGGTCATTCCCACTTTGGACTCGCCCAATTCTTCCTCTTCGTCACTTTTAGCCACACCCACGTTCCAGGAGCCAAAAACTGCTTCCACCGGTCTGGTCTGTTCCTTATCTGAAAAAGAGTTAAACTGCAAAACAGATTTATTTGTTAACAGTTTCCTCATATAACTAGCTAATGAACTGTCAGCCTCTTGCTCTGCAGGCATGAGAGCTTTCCACTGAGGCACATAATATGCTCTCCCAAAAACCATTTTGAAGGGAGTCAAACCCTTCACATTTGGAACCGTTCTCATACTCAGCAGCGCTAAAGGCAAACAGTATATCCAATTCTTCTGAGTTTCGTCAACTAACTTCCTAAGTTTATTTTAAGGGTTCCATTGTACCTTTCCACCAGTCCTGCTGACTGTGGGTGGTAGGCACAATAGTTTTTCAAGGAGATTCCAAAAAATCTTCCAAGTTGTTGGATTGTCAAATTGACAAAATGTGTGCCATTGTCACTATAAATCCTTTCCGGAATGCCAAATCTAGGGATTACTTCTTTTATCAGGGCTTTTGCCACTGTTGCTGCATCCGGATTTTTAGTTGGAAAAGCTTCTACCCATTTAGAAAACATATCTACAATGACTAGACAATATTTTTTCCCTTCACACTTATTCAATTCTATGAAATCCATACAAATAGTATGGAACGGATATGGTGGTATAGGAAAACTTCCTTGCTTAGGTTTAAATGCCCCTTGTGCATGGTGCTTGTTACAAGTATGACAAGCTGCACAAAATTTTTTTGTGTAGTTTGTGAATCCGTATATTTGGAATATTCGGTTTACTAACTGTACCATCCCCCCTGTTGAGACATGGCTCTGCCCATAGCTCAACAAAGCTGCATATCTAAATAAATTAGACGGCAATATCGTTTTTTTCTCTTTGGAAATGTACAGTCCATTTTCAAGAATTGCGCCTCGTTTTTCCCATTTTTGTTTTTCTGCTTTTGTAGTAGCGTCTGCATTGTTTTCAACATGTCTAAATCTAAAATCTCAGAGGGTTGTAATTCCTCATTCAAAAGTAAAGTTTCTGAGTCTGAGGCCGCTTGCTTTGCAGCTGCATCAGTTCTCGCATTTCCTTTCGAAATCCTATCCTGTTGCTTTGTATGAGCTACACACTTGCAAATAGCTACTTTAGTAGGTAACTGGATAGATTCTAATAATTCCAAAATAAATTGCGCATGATTAATTGGTTTTTCACTAGATGTTATCATTCCCCTATTTTTCCATTGTTGCGCAAATACATGTACTGTAGAGAAAGCATACTGACTGTCAGTATATATGTTTACACATTTGTCTTTTGCTAAAGTACATGCCCGTGTCAAAGCTATCAATTCTGCTGCTTGTGCAGACAAGTTATGTGGTAAGGGTTGGGCTTCTAAAATTTCAGTGTCTGTAACTTCTGCATACCCCACTAGATTCTTTCCTGTAGGGCCCCTTCTGCATGAGCCGTCCACATAATATGTCACCTCGGCATCATCCAAGGGCATATTTGTGAGATCTCGTCTAGGCAAGGCTAACTGTTCAATTTCCTGCAGGCAGCTGTGCAGTGTGCCATCCGCAGGAGTTGGGAGTAATGTTGATGGATTTAATGTTGTACATCGTTCAATTGTCATATGAGGTTGGCTCAGCAGTATAGTCATACATGAAAGATGTCTAGCAGAGGAGAGATATGCTACTTTTTCTTGCAGTAAAATTATTGCGACTGCATGAGGCACTCTCAATGTGAGAGGGTGGAATAACACCACTGAGGCCGAAGCCTGTACTGCCATTGCAGCCACAACTACTGCTTGTACACAGTGAGGCAAAGATCGCGCCACTGGGTCTAACTGCGATGAATAATAGGCTATGGGGCATTGCTTATCCCCATGTTGTTGCATCAGCACTGACGTCATATATCCTTGCTTGCAATCTACGGTCTGAAAGAACCGTTTGTGGTAATTTGGGAGTCCTAAAACTAATGAAGAAGCTATCAACTGCTTCAACCTGCAGAAAGCCGTTTCTGCTTCGGGTGTCCATTGCAACAAATCTTGTGCTGCCATTGGCATTTTATATATTAAGTCAGTCAGTGGAGCAGATTCCAAAGCATAGTTTGGTATTCAACTCCGACAAAAATTAGTGGTCCCCAAGAAGGACATCATTTCCTTCTTGGTTGTTGGTTTGGGTGCTTGTAAAATTGCTGTTTTTCTATCCTCGTCTAATATCCTACCTTCATTGGATTTCACATATGCTAGGTATCTAACTTGCTTTTTCCAGAGTTGTAACTTACTTTTGTTCACTTTGTGTCCTTGTGTTGCTAAAAATTTCATTAGCGCTACAGTATCTTCCCTACATTGCTGCTGGGTGGGGGCTGCTAGCAAGATGTCATCTACGTAAAGTAGAATTTGACTACCTCCTGGTGGGGTAAACCCTGCCAGGTTGCTAGCCATTTCTTGTGCAAATATTGTTGTGCTCTCACAATATCCCTGTGGTAGTCGAGTATAGGTATACCTTTTTCCCTGAAATGTAAACGCAAACCAGTATTGACTATCAGGATGTATAGGTATTGAAAAGAAAGCATTACTGATATACTGATATCTACCACAGAGAAATATTTCTGTTGCGGTCTTAAGTCATTTAACAAAGTATGTGAGTCTGGCACCGTGGGTGCTCTGGGTATCACTGCATTGTTTACAGCTTGTAAATCTTGAACCATCCGCCATTCCCCGTTTGCTTTTTTAACAGGAAATAGGGGTGTATTACATGGTGAATCAGGAGATTCTACCAGTACTCCTTCCCTGAGTAATGCTGCTATTATAGGCTTGATTCCTATTTCTGCATCTTTCATCAAGGGATATTGTCTTTTCTGTGGCCTAAATGCCGATTTTGGTGTAATTGTAACTGGTCCTGCTGTTCGAATAAGTCCTACATCTGACTTGCCTGTTGACCAAAGAGCCGTTGGTATCTCACATAAGGATTTCTCTTCTTCTTCTAATAAAAATGCTAATCAGCTGTCCTCGCTAGATTGCAAGTGTACAGCTGGATGTGTCTGCGTCAACCAATTCAACTTTTGTTTCTGTATTCCCTGTTCTGACAATTCCAAGTCAGTCTGTTTCTCCCACCTCATTACCTTTTCTCCTAAGTCTGCCCATTTTACGTTTTTATTCTTTGTCAAGCTGACATGTGGCAATCGATTTGATCTATACAATGCAAGGAATTCTTGAGGTAATGAACAGCTAACCGCACTGTTCCCCTCAGTATCCCAATACAAAGTACGTAATACTAATCTAGTTGCACGATTTCTGAATAATTCTTGCTCAAATTCTCTATCAGGTCCTGGTGTATTACAGTAGTATAGAGTACAGTGTAACAAATGCTGTCGATCAGTGTCAAGGGAGGGGGCTTTACTGATGGCTACGTTCATCAGTTCCTCGGTTACTGCCCCTGGAACAGTCGTAACTAGGTCCTGGCTGTACCAGTAAAAAGTTTCACCCTCCGATCGCACTACAAAGGTATCCATTTGTCTCTGTGCCTCCATATCCTGTACAGTTGGAACTACTGCTATGCCAAATATCTGCATAAGGTCCCTACCCAATAGGTTCACTGGACACTTTGCAGAAACAACAATCTTACTTCTTTGGGTCATACCTGAAACAGGGACAGTTATTGCTATATCATGGGAAAGTGGTTCCCTGTATAGCTGTCCATTCGCAGCTTTCACTAGTATATAATCAGGTGATTCAGAATGTTCTGGTAACTTGGAGGGGGTGTATCAAAGTCCGTGACGCTCCTGAGTCACACAGGAATTTGACTTCCCTTCCCTCCACCAGAAGTGTAACTTCCGGTTTTGTATCTGCTAAGTAGAGCTCTAGGCTTAATAATGCTAAATCCAAAATTTTACTTTCTTCATCCTCTATACCTACTTGCACTTCCTCTATTCCTTCTATCACATTTACATTTGTTTTCTGTGTATTAACTTCTCCTGATGATTTCTGACTTTTGCATGATGTATCTTCACCATCATATAGTCAGTCCTCATCTCCCTTGTCTTCGGTGATTACCTTTTTGTTCTGTTTACAATCCCTCGCTAGATGTCCCTTCTTTCCGCACTTAAAGCATTCACCTCTCTTTTTCCTTTCCTCAAAATCTTCCGCCCGTTTGTCAGACTGTTTATTTCCCAGGGAATTTTTCTTTCCCTTTTTACCTGACTGTAACACAAATACTTCAGCTCCGTCTTCAGCAGTGAAGACTTGCGCCTTCTTTTTCTTCTTGCTATTAAAATGTCTTTCAGCATGTCTAGCATATTCAAGTAAGGCCTGTAGCCTACCTGTTCGATGGTCTATCATATGCTTCGTAATGAAGCTACTGATAGGTGCAATGCAACCTTTTAAAAATGCATTTTTCAGTTGTTGCTCATACGGGGAATCATTCACTTGATTTTCAGGAACTGTCATTGCGCTATGATTATTAAAACATTCTAATAATCTAGCATAGTACCCATCTATTGTCTCATTTTCCTGTTGTATGCATTGGTTAATGCAAGTCCAGTCTGCTCTAGGTTTCCATTTCTCAGCGATTTGGTCTGTAAGACCTTTCACTCTATTGTCTAATTCTGCGTCACAATGTGGGAGTGGTTTAAGCTCTGCATTACGAGGATTCCAGGTGCCACAAATCATGTGCCAATCTGGACCTATAATTTGTCTTACTACTTTTTCTACTTCTTCCCCATTCAAGTGGTAACTCAACCTCATGCCTTGCAAATCTTCTAAAAATTTCGTAAAATTGACTTTCGGATGGGGAATTCTCTCAGTAGCTTTCCGGATATCCTCCGGTGTCCATGGTCTGTATACTAAGAGTGTTGGGTCCTGCCCTACCTGTCCTGCCTGAGGATTTGGGACCTCTATAAGTGGACATATTTCTTCCTCACTCTCATCCTGTAGGTTTCTCTCTATTTGATATGATTCTGCGTCCCCATGTATTTTACGTGCTCGGGACCTAGTTTCAATAGGATCTCTAACAAATGATTGTGGTCTCTCTGAGACTTCAGGATAACGCGGAGGCGGACCAGCCTGTCCACTCACTTCATATCCTGAAAAAGGCAATGGAGGGGGCAGGGGAGGAGGAGCTGTTGCTATTACTATGTTATTATCTTCTTTGTCTAAGAATAATGTTTTTGAATTTTTAATCTTCTGTTCCCTACGGTTTGCTTCCTCAATCCACCTCTGTGCCTGAGGAATGTCTGCGTTGCTTTTTTGCCTGACCTCCCGCATCAGATTTAAGTTGCTTAAGGAGTTTAACCAGTGAAGTTTTATCTAATTTGCCATCAAATTCATATTTGTTAACCCATTTCGTATAATACCTAACATTATCAGAACGTTGTGATTGCATATATTTTGCGTCTTCGGTTAGGGGTGGATCTCGCAATGTTTTAGTGCACTGATTTCCCATGTCAAAAAGAAAATGTTACGTAACCCTTCTTATCACGTGATATCAAGATTTCAGTTCCTTTTCACAGTTTATCTAGAATAACTGCCTACCTTATTCTGTTACCCTGATCTATGACCAAATATACAGTAATTCCTTTTGTCCCTGATCTGCATAACGAATCTTGACAACAATATTTACTGTAACCTAGTCCCTGATCTAAAACAGAAAAAAGGCAAAATCGTCCTACCTGAGCCTCCAGTATTGAGCCGTCCAGGATCCGCTCTTCGGCCACAGATCAGAAAGTGGCCAGCCTCTTTAAACGACAATTCAGTCGGAGGTCTTTTCACCCAAGAAGAACCGTTTCGGTAACTTCTCCTGTGCAGTATTCGACCACTGGTAGACTGATCTGCAGCTGTCTGAGGGATTTCCGGCTAAAGAAGGACCAAACTGTTAAATAAAATCAAGAGATCAATACACAGGAGGTTCAGGTTCAAAAGTTTACTAGTGTACACCAGGAGGCAAAAAACGTACAAGTACAGAATTTTGTCTGACATGAAACAGGAAGTATACAATTTTATAGTCTTTACATTCAAGTTGTGCCCACCTTACTGACATGGTATGTCACAGGGCATTTGCATCACTTTAGCTTACAATGTTCTATTCATTGATTAATGCTGATGCTGTATATTTTAAAAAAGTTTTCCTTTGGTAACAATACGGCCTTGCTATCCACCTGGTCAGACATAATGTCTTTCTGTAAAGTTACTTCTTCAAGGTTTTACATCAGTTCGAATACAATAGCAGATTCAGTCTTTTAATACACTTCTTTGTTCCCTGTAACACTTTCCCAACAGCTGCATGTTATCTTAGTAACACATACACAAGGCCAAATCATCCCAGCAGGAAAGAGCAGAAGATTTCATTATTTCACATATTTAATTTCCTGACCCAGCAGATAATCACCTGTGAAAAGCATAAACATTAAGACTTGCTAAGCTAGCAACTGCCAGGGTCAGAGGTCAACTTGTTACAAGCCACACTTCAGTTTCAAAACTACTTGCAATTACACATGAATTCATCCATTTTGTTATATCATTAATAGAATAAAATGCATTACATACTACTTTACTTTTAAACTAGCATTTCACATATATTCAATTGCATATTTTTCTAACAACGTCCCTGTCCAGTGTCAGTGGTGAGGATTCAGGATCCTTGATTACTGGCCCACAGTGGGGACGTCACATGCTGTGTCACCTAGACTTTGATATTAACCAAAATGCGGTGCATCAGTTGCAATAGACATTTTTTTGTTTGTTTCCAGTTCAAAGAAAAAGATAATGCAGTCTTCTGAAATATGGACATTTTGTGTTGGCTTGCAGACTAAAATTGGATACCTCCTCAGTAAGAGAAAAGAGAAAATTAACTGTTTTGCAAAAATATTAGTTAAAAACATTTGCCATGTCAGTAGTAACAATGCCAGTAATAAAGTTTATAGGTTTTGTCAAGCTTATGATCTTTTGGAGCTGGATTGCTGTTATCATATCTTGATATTTCCTGCTGTCTGTGAACTGTATATTTAGATCTATCCAAAGCATTTGATTGCATACTACATGGCCATATCATTTAAAGTGTGATCAACATAGAACTCAGTCATAATATTGTTAAATGGAGAGATTACTTTTAAGAGATAGAAAGCAATGCTTTGTATTACAAGGTATAAATTTTTTTTGGAAAGGTATCCACTCCAGAGTTCCTCAAGGTTCGATACTAGGTCTTTTGTATTATTCAAACTAGTATTCTCCAACTTTCCTATCTCAGAATAATTTTGAATATGTAAGTATGCATGTGTCTGCAAGACTGGAGCTGGTTTAGATAATACCAGTGTTACTGAGGCCTTAAATAAGCATCTGAGCTTTATTGAGGCATGGGCAACAAAAATGTTTTAAAGTTTAATGTCAACCAAAGTAATGTAATCATCATCTTGAGGTGGTACCATGCATCAAAGATTTTGTGTTACTGTTGGCTCATACTTGACAACGAGACAGCATGTTGCCGATATAAGGAATAAAGAGTACAATAATATTTTGTTTGTCTATTGTTAATAAAGCGGATCTAGAATTTGTCCAGAGGCTCTCCGCAAAGAGGGTGTACAGTATTAGGCATCCTTCCTATACTGACAGACAAAAACAATTTAATTTCTGTCATGTTGATTATAGATTTCTGTAGGGAAGGTATGTATAACTATGTGAGTAGTCTTGAATGCTGATTTTAGAACTGAATTTGGCTTATCCTTTGAAAAAACATTTCCTGTAGTTAGGTACAGAGGTCCTTTATTTGAGAAGGGACACAACAGAGCCAACGAGAGAGAGAGGTACTCAACTAATTATTAAGTATTGAAACAAATAACCAGTTGAAATTATGAAATTTAACAGTGTAGATCTATTCAAAAGAGAGTTTAATGGTTTTACTGGCGATATAAAGAATCCAGGAATCTGCATTTTTAGTGACCTATTAGGCCCATGCAGCTGCTGATAATATGAACTAAATTCTTACAATTTTCGTGTTTTGGGACTTTTGTTCTACGTGAATTAATCATAATTGTTTATAAATACTTTTAAATGAGGTACTTAATCTTCCCTTGAACAATAGTTGATTCTAATGTTTTAGTGAGTGTGGGGAAATTAATCTATGCCATTTTTTCCTTCTTATGTTAGGTTTTAAGCAGTAACTTAATGGATATGGTGCTGGCTTAATTTGCACAGTTAAATGGAGATGAGTCTAGCATGGATTTATATACCAAGTATAGTTCACCTGTATATATATATATATATATATATATATATATATGTATATATATGTATATATATATATATATATATATATATATATATATATATATATATAATCTGCAGGATGCAAAGATAGTTCCAAAAGTCTCTGAGTTTGTATATTACAACCCATCTTATTTTGTCTGATAAGAATCCATAGATTTTTTTAAGCTGAGTAAAATGATTTGTTTTAGGGTGCAGAAGGCAGTTCTGCATTCTTTTGTTGGCTTGTTCAAAGATGGGGAGTGAATTGTTTTCTTAGTCCACTGGACTATGTTTGGTTGCAGCACACTGATCATAGCTAAGTGTGATAATGATTCCTGGGTCTTTTATTTTATTTTCTTCACTCAGTGTCGCTCTATTACTTTTTTTAAAATTTTGCATATATCTTTTTTCCTGTGTTTGACAGTACTGCTTTTACTGCACTGTATACTGGTTTTATTTAAACAAGCTTGGTATATTCTTTGTATCCTTCTTCCTTTCATTCGTTTTTTAGTACCCTCTTTATCATATTCAGTGTCATAGAGAAGTTGTAGATGTTATGTAGTCCAATCTCGCCTATGTTCTTACCGACTCGGCCAAACTTTTCCAGCTCGAAGTCTTCTATTGGCTGGGCTAAGCAGGTATCCCATGGTGCACTGCTCCATATCCCTAGATCTCATTTGCCGCTTGTGTAGCTCGGACGTGGTCTCGCTTTTGGGTGTGGCTAATTACCTTTTTTCTTGTTATTTGAGAAAATTTCTTACAAACAAAAAGCTATTTTCATAGCTAGTGTCTATTTAGTATTGTTTTGGTTTAGGTAGTGTGTTTGTGGTTTGTGGTATCCTGCTAACTGTTCTTTCGGGCTAGGCCCGTTTCAAGTTAGAGGACCTAGTCCTCTTGTCCTGTGTTGTTCGCGCTAAAACAGTTTAAGTTAGAGGTTTTAGTGTCGGTTTCCCCTTGCTATTTCTGGTCAGAAAACCATTTTAGTTAGAGGTTTTTGGCCTTTTTTGTTTCAGTGCATGTTCCTTCTGAGGGTTGTGTGTGTGCTGTGCAGTTTACTAACTTGTTCCCGCTTTTTGTGGTGTGTGTCTGGGTCCTTTCTTGTCAGAGAGTGACTAGTGCTGTGTTGGTTTTTTGTGATTGCTTGTTGGAAAATGTCCAAAGATTCCAAAGAGCACAAACCTTCGGGTTTTAAAAAGTGCACTAAGTGTGGTTACAAAATGTCCATCACCGATGGGCGCTCAATTTGTGTTTATTGCCTGGGAGCCATCCATCTGCAGGAGTCCTGCAGCTTCTGCCATGCTTTTAGTCCCAGAGTGCTCCAAGAAAGAATAAGCTGATTTTAAAGGGACTCTTGAAACCTTCTTTGGAAGAGGCCATGGATTCTTCTCCCAGTGCTAAATCTAAGTGTTCAAAATCTAAAAAGAGATCTCCGGCTCCTTCAGTTTCCTTGGAGCCACCGGAGAAAGTCACAAAACTTGCTTCGACCTCCTCAGCTCCACTGTCCTCGGGGCCGCAGGAAGTGTCGGTGTTGATGGAACCGGCGTCGGCTCCAATTATATTGGAACCTCTTCGGAGCCGATCGCCCAGTCTTAGACCAGTTTCACCTGAGAGGAGATCTCGATCTCCCTCCCTGTCCTCCAAATCCTCCAGGACCCTTTCTGATGTAGATGTTGATTGGGTGGTGCAGAGGCTCCTCCAGTCACCGGTTTTGGCAAAATTGTTTTCGGCTCCGGCCCAGTTGGCTCCGGAGCCCATCCCGACCCCTTCTTCGATCATTCCTCCTCCAAGCGCATCTCTGTCTTTGGAGCCAGAGTGTTCCGCTCCGTGTGATGTTCCTAGGTCTGTTCCAATGGCCCCCCCAGTCCTATCGGTACCGATGTCGGCTTCGACCCCGTCGGCTCCATCCACGGGGTTCGGGACTCGAGATTCTTCAGTCGGGCCCGAGGGGGACATCTTGGGACATATTTCGGTTCCGAGTCTTCCGCTCGGTGCCTCGGCTCGAGGGATCCCAACTCCTGCCTTGGTCTCGGAGGCTGGCCGGTCCTCAGACTTGGGGGGGGGCTGCCTTTGAGGCCATGCGGACTGCTCTGGCCAAATCGTCAGCTACATCATGCGGGTCGGTCATTTTGTCCCCCACCACTCTGGTGAGAGCCTCTGATCACCTCCTATCTGTAGACAGCGGAGCACCAAGGCCTAGGGATACCCCCCACGAATGGTCCCCAAGTTTTTGAGGGCCCCTCAAAGTTCGTGCCTGAGGAGCCCCCTAGAAAGAAAACGTGCAAGAGGAAGCACATAGACTCCCAGTGTGAGTCTCTCACCTCTGATACTGACCTCGAGGAATCGGAGGGGTCCCCCAAGTCATCCTCTGGTGATGTTTCCTTCTCCGACATCCTGGAGATACTGAAACAAAGAGGTGACTGGCCGTCCAAAGCCCCCTCCGAGGAGGAGTCGGTCTTCCTTAAGGCCTTTGGTGCTCAGCCCTCCGCCTCCTGGATGTCACCATCCTTCGACGAGCTCCTAGATTTAATTTGTCGGAGGGTGTGGGAAAACCCTGATTCTGTGGAGCCCGTACCCAGGCGTCCCAACAAGTTTCTTTCTGCTCCCCCGGGTAAGGAGTTTCTGTACAAAGGAGTCCCTGTGGATGCCATGGTGGTGGCGACGGCCACTCAGAAGGAAGTTAGCAGAGACTTCTTCCTTCGTCCATCCTCCTAACAAGGAGTCTAGGACCATGGACCGGTACGGGAAGCGTACCCTCTCGTCAGCAACCTTTACCTTACGGTCGCTGAACTATCTGTCTCATTTCACTCGGCTCCAGCGAGATCTCCTCAGGGAGTTAGGAGATACTCTTGCGGGTAATGTTCCTGAGGCGGTGGCCCAGACGGTTAATGCCCAGGAGTCTACCTTCAGTTCCATCGTCAACTCCTCCATGCAGCTCATCTCATATACAGCTGATGGAGTGAGTAGGGCAGCAAGCTCAGGAGTCGCCCTTAGAAGGCAAGCCTGGTTGCACCTTTGTCACTTCGCGGAGGCCTTCAAGTCTTCTTTCACTGACGCCCCCTTTGATGGTTCTTCTTTGTTCGGAACCAAAGTGAAAGACACCCTCACCAGGTGCGAACAATAGGGAAAGACCATGTCTGCCGTAGGGGTCCATTTTTCTCTTCCCTCTAGGCCTTACCCCAAGGCCCAGCAGGGTGGGAAGATGTGGTTCAAAAAAATCACAGAGGTTTTTTCCTGCCGCACAAGGTGAGTCCCCCTCCAGAGGCAGAGGAGGGGGAGGTTATTCAGGGAGATGCTGCCCTAGAGGCAGAGGGGGCCCCCGCAATTCGGGAAACCGCGATTCCTTTTGCTGCTCTCCCTACTCTCGTTCCTGAGGAAGTGCCCGGCTGTGCTTATCCGGAGCCAGTCGGGGGTCGAATTTCATTATATCCGGAAGCCTGGAAAAGCATCACCCAGGACTGATGGGTATTACTAGTAATTTCCGGAGGTTATGTCATTCCATTTACGTCAGACCCCCCTTCAGTCAGAAAAATCCCGGACGTTCCACCCAGTCAAAGGGATCAAGCAGCCTCAGAGGTTTCAAAGCTGCTAGGAAAAGGAGCCATCCAGCATGTACCCTCAGACCAAGTCGGATTAGGGACTTACTCAAGATTCTTTTTGCTGCCGAAAAGAACAGGGGACCTGAAACCCATATTAGATCTCAGCCAACTGAACAACTATGTACAGAAGTCCAAGTTCCATATGGTCACACTACAATCGATTCTCACATTGTTGGGAGAGGAGGTATGGATGTGCTCCATCGACCTCAAGGATGCTTACTACCATGTCAAAATGGACAGGGCATCCAGGAGTCACCTACGCTTCCGGCTGGGAGCCTGTCATTTCCAATTTCGAGCCCTGCCCTTTGGTCTCACCACAGCCCCCAGGGTGTTCACCAAATGTATGGCGGTGGTGACTGCTCACTTGAGACGTCAGGGATTCCAAGTGTTTCCGTATCTGGATGACTGGCTCCTTACCGCCCCCACCAGGCATCTACTAGTCCAAACCAAGGACGCTACGATCACTCTATGTCAACAGTTGGGCATAACACTAAATTGGGAAAAATCTGCCTTGTTGCCCTCACAGCGTGTCACCTTTATAGGTGCAGAATTAGACACCATTCGAATGTGAGCATTTTTACCGCAGGAAAGGATCAGAGTCTTACAGCAACAGATACACACCCTGGTGCCCCTGAGGAAAGTAAAGGCAAGATGGGTTCTTCAACTTCTGGGGACCATGGCAGCAACAATTATGTTGGTCCCTCTAGCGAGATTGCACATGAGACTTCTTCAATGGCTCCTGTTTGTTCAATGGTCTCTCCAAAAATTTCCACTTTCTCACCCCATTTTGCTCACGGACAGATGCAAACAGAATCTCAGTTGGTGGCTTTGCACCAACAATTTGGACAGGGGAAAACCCTTCGTTCCACCCATCCCAGTTGCCACAGTGACCACGGACGCCTCCCAGATGGGGTGGGGGGGGATTATCTTGGCAGGACAGTCCAAGGCACTTGGCAAGATCACGAGATACATCTGCATATCAACGTCCTAGAGACGAGAGCGGTGCTACTTGCGTTCCAGGCACTTCAGAGCTTTCTGCCTCTAGGGACGATTGCAGTACACTTGGACAACATGTCAGTAGTGTGGTATCTAAACAAGCAAGGGGGAACCAGATCTTACCCCCTGTGCAGGGAGGCCATGCAAATGTGGCAGTGGGCAGTATCTTCCCAATGGTTTCTGGTGGCAATGCACATTCCGGGGAAATCCAACGTGATAGCGGACAGGCTAAGCAGAGCTATTCTGATGCCTTACGAGTGGTCCCTGAATCGTCTAGTTGCAGAACGAATCTTCAGCAGATGGCGTCAGCCTTGCTGCGACCTTTTTGCCAGCCCCCTCAATGCCAAATGCAGCAGCTACTTCACACTGATCCCCCCACAGGGGGAGTCACCCAGGGATGTTCTAGTTCACGGTTGGCCCTCCGGTCTGCTTTATGCTTTCTCTCCATTTCCCTTGCTGTCAAAAGTGATTCAGAAAGCGCAATCCTTGGGAAGCAGAATGATTCTGATTGCTCCACACTGGCCTCGTCAAGTCTGGTTCCCCTTTCTCCAACCCTACATTGTGGACACTCCTTGGATTCTGGACCCACAACCAGATTTACTGACACACATGTCGGGACAGTTCCACCCCTTTCTGATGACCCTCCGGTTGACAGCCTGGCTACTCCACTTCCATCGTTAGTTAAGCTTCATAATTTTTCACCGGAAGTAGTTCACATTTTATCTTCCTCTCATAAGCCCTCTACTAGGAAGATTTATTCTAGCAAATGGAAGAGGTTTTCTATTTGGGCACATACCCAAGGAATTGATCCTTACACAGCCCCGATTGCTTCATTCTTGGAGTTTTTGTCTATGCTTTTCCATGAGGGTTCCGCGTCAGCTACCATAAAAGTTCAGTTGGCAGCGATCTCTAATTTTTATGTTGCTAATGAGCCTAGTGTCATGGCTCACAGACTCTGTAAGGCTTTCCTGAAGAGTACTCTATTACTCCGCCCTCCGGTCTCCGAACCTATCATGCCCTGGGATCTCAATTTTGTTCTACAAGCCCTTACTTCACCACCTTTCGAGCCTGCAGCTACCTGTGATTTGAAATTCTTGACCTGGAAAACAGCCTTTTTAATAGCAATCACTTCAGCCAGGTGAGTTTCAGAAATTCAAGCCCTTTCTATCAAACCTCCATACTTGATCTTCCATAAGGACAGGGTTTCTCTTAGACCAAACCCTTCTTTCCTTCCTAAAGTGGCTTCCGTATGTAATCTTAATCAATCTATTGAGTTGCCTGTATTCTTTCCTCATTTTTCAAACAAGGCACAATTTAAATTTCATCAATTGGATGTACACAGACAGTTACGTTTCTATCTGCACCAAACAAAAGATATCCGGAAGTCTGATCAACTATTTGTCTCCATTTCGGAAAACAAAATTGGGTCCCCTGTATCCAAAATCACCCTATCCAGAAGGATATCTAGTTGCATCTCTTTCGCCTACTCCGCAGGAAGAAAAGACCTGCCGTTTCCGGTCAAGACTCACTCTGCTCGGGCTGTTTCTACATCAACAGCCTATCAAGCCAGATTGTCTATGGATGATATATGTGCTGCAGCTACCTGGGCTTCTCCTCACACATTTGTTTCTCATTACAAATTGGACATGGTATCTAAGGGCAGGTCGTCCTTTGGTTCCACAGTACTCAGGAGTATTTTCCTATGAGCCATCCAGGATGTAGGTGCTAGGGATGCTGTCCCACGGGTAAGAATATAGGTGAGATTGGACTACATAACATCAAGAAGTTATGTACTCAGCATAACGTTCGATGTATGTAGTCCATCTCGCCTCACATTCTTACTTACCCTCCCACCTTCCCCCTTCCTGGAGGATCTGGAGGTTAGGTTTCTATTTA
The DNA here is from genome assembly GCF_019279795.1 of Protopterus annectens. Taxonomy (NCBI): domain Eukaryota; kingdom Metazoa; phylum Chordata; order Ceratodontiformes; family Protopteridae; genus Protopterus; species Protopterus annectens. The sequence goes on from NC_056726.1 coordinate 445,809,198, forward strand.
CAGAGTTCCCTTCACCTTTAGCTTATTCTTTTTTACCTGGATGTTGTGTATGCATGGGGTATGAATGAGTATTTGCAGCAAACTAGATCTAGGGATATGGAGCAGTGCACCATGGAATACCTGCTTAGCCCAGCCAATAGAAGACTTTGAGCTAGAAAAGTTTGGCCGAGTCAGAGCCGAACCCACAGGTAAGAATGTGAGGCGAGATGGACTACATACAGCGAACGTTATGGTGAGTACATAACTTCTTGTTTACTCCTGTGCAACTAATTATGTGCAAAATAACTGCTCATCATAAGATATGCACACCCTGACATACTGTATACAGGCCGCACCAGTGACATAGAAGGATAAAGCCCTGACTAAAGGCCACCTGACCCAGGTTTGGTTAGCGGATTGGGTGACTGAGCAACAATGGAGAGATAGGCATTACCATCCCACAGAGGGCATTCCCCACATGATCACTGGTGCAGGCCAGGGACATACGAAGAAAGTGGCATAGACCTAAGAGGATTAGAGTGGAGACATTCACTGAGCTGCTACTGAGGCAGGGTGATACTTCAGCGTATCCCATCCACATTACACAAACACCTTGGATGCAACTGTAGAGACCATAAGGGAGGTGGAAAATGGAGTAGGGCATCAGTGGAAAAATTCCCTAGCTGATGATAAGATGTAAAAAGTTTGGGGTGTTACAGAAAGCTGGTAGACCCAGTGATGGATGTGGGGCAGTGGGGTAGGATACCATAGGATGAGCCAAAAAAGATGCTTACTGCATGCACACATAGAGGCAATTTAGAAGCTTGCTATACTACCTAAATTGGCTTTTGGATGTGGGAGGAGTCTAGAGACCTCATTGAAAACCCACACAGGGAGGACGTGCACACAGAAGACAGTGACCAGGTTACTTTTCTCGGTGGGACCTTAGATTCTTACTCTCATTGTACTGTGGCAGCACTAACAATGGAGTCTGAGGTATTGTATTTTGGATCTTTCAGAAGCAGTAGAGAGGGAGATAAGACTCATTGCTGGAGTGAGACTATGTAGTCCACGTGATTGTTGTGCTGTGATGCACTTCTCTTGGGGTGGAATGGGGAGATCATCTGCATGTAAGGCAGTCAACTTCCCGTTCCACTTTTGCATATAGCAGTAACTTGCTTCCCGTCATCCGTAAATTTCAGTGTTGATATATGGAAATGAGTATGCTTATCTGAGTGTAATATAGGTGTAGAGTAACTGCAGGATTTTAACAGGCTAACAAGAGGAACAAAAGAAACAATGACGCATAAGATTTTTGTTAGCCAAATTATTCAGAAATAAATTTTTGGGACTGTGCCTCAGTTTTGTATGTCCTAACTGTCAGAGATACAACCAAATTCATATTACAACACCAGAGGCACTTGCAGTATTAAATACTCATGTACAGTGTTAAAATGTTATTAATAAAACTCATTTTTATTCTTTTGCAGTTTTAGACTATTTGTTTTTCTAACTAATGGCAAATGAGACTATTTTGTTGAAACCAGGAGCATTTTGTTGCTTATGACTTTTCTGTGTGTGAAACCTTAAGCCACATTATTGACATAATATGTAATGTAACAGATAATTACTTTAAAACATTATTAATTTTGAATAAATAACCTTATCTTTCTCTAGTGTCCCAGCGAAAGATTATAAATTACTGGTGTGTGATATACAGCAGCTGTTGATAGCCATTGCCATCCACTCCTGTAGCTCTTCTGGGACTCGGTATTTCCAGATCATTGAAGATATGATAACATTGCTAGGGTACCTTCAGAAATGCAAGACTAGAAAGACACAAGGTAGGTGCTGTGGTTCAGACTTCCCTTAAACAGCTCAAAATTTGAAAACTGACTCCTCTGTTTTTAGACTTTTTGACAGCATGTGTGACATCTTCAGAGAGCACATGCAGAATGTCAGATGTTGCCTTCAGAAGGCAGAACCGGGAACATATTTGTACATTTTTCATAGCTTTTTCCAAGTAACTGTTTAAACATAATTATTCTCCAAACTTAATTCAGTGTACATTTTATTCTGGGTTGTCTATTTAAAGTAGTAGTGTGGCTGTTTCTTTACTGCATCCCTTTTCCTGTTTTCCAGCAGTTTACACTGAAAAAGCTTCTTGCTAGGATGTCAGTGTTGTTGCTTTGTGAGTACTTGATAGGAACCACTAAAAGCTTTTATGCTAGTTACAGCTCTTACTTTTTCTTTTGGTCACTTTGAACAATGAATTCAAATTCCTACTTTATTATCTAGGATCTCTGTAGTATGGCATCTGTCTTTACCCTCAGCAGGCTAACAGGCAAAACAGCATTAGTGTTATGGATATGTCAACCAATTCCTGTTTTGGAATTTTTGTCAGCAGCAGCATAGTGAGAGTTTGCTTTTGCTGGTCTGTGCACTAGGCTAACAAAAATCAAAACAGCTGGAGTGAAAGTAATTCTGTCCCTTGAGGGTTATTTTAATTCTACCAGTGTAATGTATTCAGTGCTTGCTTATTTATGTACATTTTATCTTAAGTCACAGACGAGGAACTGAATTTGCTATTTCTCTGTGACAGTGGAGGCTGTAACCACTCATCTTCAAGGGGAAGCCAGAACTGCTGTTTAAATATTTTGCTATCTGTTAGTGTGACATGACAACCTCTTGTATGTTTTTTTGTAATTTTTAGCTAGTTTCCAAAATACAAGATAATTTTTGTCTCATATCAGACTTAATACTACTAGATGCCATATACGTTCTTTTCAGTGGTGCTTTATTGAGTAGCTGTCCAGAAGGACCTTAAAAGTAGTTAGCTTGATCATCTGCTGTTCTTTTTATCTAGTTCTGTTTCTTTGTACATAATGTGATTTATTCTTTTGAAAATGCTGGTGCCCGTTTCCTTTTTTTATACTTGCTTCTATCTGAGAACTCATTACAGCTATTATAAAAATTATTTGTTTTTCTGTCAGGAAGTGGATGGAATATTCACAGTGGCCCCTTTTCAACCATGACTTTGACGTAGGCATATACAAAAGTTTGTAAACATGGCAGGACACTTTACAAACACAATGTGCATAACTGCAGGATGCTTACAGCATTACAGTTTATATAGTCAGACAGTTAATGCACCTACTGTGTAAAGTCACATATTTGTATTTTGAAACACACAGTGTAGAATGTAAGAAGAGCTTTCAGTTAATAGTTTTGTGAGTGCAGACCGATATTTCTGGTGAGTAAGAAGTAATATTGCTTAAGTTTATGGTCATCACTCCATTATTGGGACTCCACTGTCACATTTTTGCTATTATTACCTTTAGAGTTATTGTAATATTTGATGATCATCTTAGGACTCTGGGGAAGACTGGCTGATTTTGCATTCTTGCTGTTGGTGGGCAAATATCTCGATGAAGTTGTTTGCAGAACTGGGTAGTTAAGAAGAGGAATATCAAGAATGTAGATCTATGGATGATAGCAATACATTTGCTTTTCATCAGAGAATAGAGATGCGCTTGTCTGAATACCAGCAACATGCAATGATTATTTATTTATTTTTTTTTTTTTTATTATCCGTAGCTTCTTGGCATTTTCAGACCAGACTAAAGCAGTAAGTAATAATAAGCTCAACTCCAAATGTGGTGAGAGTTGCAGGCTGTGTCCTCTGTAGCAGCTGGGAGAAGAATTATTGAAATTGCCCTGCTGATCACTAGCTGTTTCTCAGTTTTAATTTGGCATTTTTCCATGATTCCATGTTTTTGGAATGTGACTGAGAAGTCAAGGTGCACTACAGTTTATCTCTCTCTGATTGTACAAGTGACTTATTAGCTTACACTGAAGGTTATTTTTGAGTCAAATGGCTTAATTAGAGCCCCAAATAAGGCAACTGGAGGTTGATGGAGTCAAATCCAGGGCTGCTGGATGAAGTTTATTGGCATTCCATAACTTTAATCCTCTTTGCTAAACTGCGCTGATACTTCTGTGTTTTTATTTTTATATTTTATACTGTTTCCTAAAAAGTTGATAGAGATAACATTCTTTTTATCCGTATACTCAAATTTAGTGTCAGTATGCAATTTTGTATGTGTGTGTATTTATATTTATTAATGTATATTTGTTTACCGGGATAGTGCACTGATCACTATTGACCAATTTCAGGCTTACGCCCCCTTAAGGAGATCAGAGCGTATAGAGAACCAAAATAGACAAAAGCCTTTTTTTAGTGTTTCAAAATCGACCCAGGACATACAAGGGGAAGAACAAGGGAGAATACAGAAACTCCCACAGATGATTCAAAATAGCACTATAATAGCATTACAGTAGATGGTAATTGTTATACACATGAGGGATATAACATATTCAATTACACAGAATATGAAGTTAACAATACTCTTTTTTTTTTTTTTCCATTTTTAAAAAAGGCTTTAAATATGTGCCTAGTTTTAAGGTGGATATTGTTGATGCTATTTCAGAGCTAAAATTATACACAAGGAAGTTGAATTTTAGGATTTTATTTAAGGGATAGGAAGTTAACAAACAGGTTGATGGATTTAAGAGAAGGAGTTGTTTTAACCCCCCATTACATCCCACAGTTCAAGCATTCGAGAAGGCATGTGAGTGTGATATACAAAATTTACTTAATGGTTCTATGAAGGTAAAAAAAATTCAACTTTAATAAGGATGAATTTCAACTGTTAAATAAGCTTAGACAAGATAATTCAATCAGAATTATGAACCCGGACAAGGGGGTGGGGTAGTTTTGTTTAATAACACTGACTACATAGATCAACTTTTTCAGATGCTGAAAAATATCAGGTGGCTTCTCGCAACGAAGTTTCGATAGCGTATAGGAAGATTCAACTTTTCATGGAAGATTTTTTGTTCCACAGGGCCATCTCTGAAGATTTATATAATTTTTTGTCTTCACAACATCCCTCCACACCAGTTGCCTTTGGTATTCCGAAGGTGCATAAGTCAGTTCAACAACCTCCTTTTAGAGTTATCATTTCTGCAAGGTACAGTAGTACCTATTCATTAAGTATTTTTGTAGACAGAATTTTGAAAAGTTCAATTAAGGGGATTTACTATTTACTTCTTGATTCTTGGGATTTTTTGACGAAATTTAAAAATGAGTGGTACACTGATAAAGGTGTCTTGAGAATAGTGGATGTGGTGGATTTATTCACTTCAATTCCACAAAGAGAAGGGTTAGAACATTTTCATGATGCTGTCAGAGCCTTAACTACTTTGAATAACACTGTGATCAATTTCATTATGACTTCCATGGAATACATTTTATCTTGTAATTACTTTTTGTTTGAAGGTGAACATTACAAGCAGGTTCAAGGTGTAGCGATGGGGGCCACATGTGCCCCCATCTATGCCAGTTTAGTTTTATTCGCTTGGGAGAAAAAACACATATTCACTAGTTCCTTTAAAGATGAGTGGTTCGGATATTTCCATTATCTGGATAACATTTTTATTGTGTGGAAAAATAATGAAAATAGGGCTAATGAGTTTGTTAAATATGTTAATGAAATTTCACCATTTTTTAAATTTACTTCTGAACATTCTATAAACAATATGAATTTTTTGGATGTGTTGATTTCAAAGGATAATGATGAGAATTTTCACATCCACTATTTTTAGAAAATCAACTTTTTCGAACGCTTACCTAGATTTTCATAGTTGTCGTCCCCATTATCAAAAGAAAAATATTCACAGGGGCCAACTTATCAGAGCCACAAGAATGTGTTCAACAAAGGAACTGTTCTTGGAAGAAGTAGACAGTATCACTAGTATGTTCAAAAACAGAGGATATCCAGAGATTTTGTTATCCAAAACTACTAAAAGTATTGTGGATTTATGGGGTATTAAATATAACCCCCTTCTTTGTAGTGGTATAGTCAATACAAATGTTGACTTTATACCACATGGTTCTAGTTTCTAAGTATGGTTATTCCCTTTGGGGAAAGAGAAACCACTATGAAATCTGTTATTCGGAACAACTGGAATATATTTAGGGGTAACACAGAATTATTCAACCTGGTGGGGAAAGGCCCGCAATCTGTACATAAAACAGGTAAAATATTAAGTACTGCATTGAGCACAATATCCCACAGAAGCCCATAGAGAGGAAAGGTACACATAGATGTAGAACATGCAGACAGTGTTCTTTTATAATAGATAGTGATGTGGTACAGATTGAAGGTAGAACATGACCAATTAAATTACAAAAAGGGAACTGTAACACCAAGGGTTTAGTGTATATATTGCTGTATGCCAGACGTGCAGATATTTTTATGTAGGAAAAACGGAAAGGGCTTTAAAATGTAGAATATACGAGCATTTGTATGCCATGTCTAGATGTAATTCCAACAATGCCCTGTATAGACACACACTTGTATGTCAGAACTTTACCAGCTTTAAGTTTGAGATTTTGGAAACTGTGCCCATCAGTCCAAGAGGGGGATGGTGGGAACTCAATGTCGACTTAAGAGAATTTTACTGGATTTTTAGACTATATGCCACAAATACACTAAGTTTGAATGATTATTTTTCATTACTACCAGTTTTGAAAAGACTGCGGTGGTGGTGCTGCGGTAGCGTTGTCGCCTCACAGCAAGACGTTGTGCCATTCGATTCTCAGCTAGTGCGTCTTCTGTGTGGTGAAATGCATGAATGGGCGTACCTTCGTTGAATGTTGTGCGTCAGGGCTGGCAAACTCGGCACGTAAAAATCTACTGCCAATCATTAGCGGATCGGAGTTCCGCTGTAGCGACCCCTAACCGGGAAAAAGCCGAAAGACACAAACAAACTACCAGTTTTGAAAAGGAGATCTCTTAAGCTCTAAAGGCCAAAAGGTTTTTTTTAATTTTGTAATGTTTTTAATGTATATAAAGATTTCTCATGGTGTATGTGTATTTAAAGGTATCATTTTAAAGTTGTTGTACTAATTTTCTACAAGATATTTAAATAATTGATTGAATCAAGAATTAGGTATATATGGTGATCTAATTTCCTGTCTTTTAGTACTGATGATGTCCCAGAGTATAGATGGAGGGATGAAAGTGCTAAACAACTGTTTTTTTTTTCAATAAACGCTGTTCTTGGATTTTATCTCGGACTGTTTGTGAGGCTTATTGTGGAGTACACGTACAAGCACTGTGTGGTTTTATTTCGTGGTTTGTTCATAGTGCTTGCTTCAAACGGGTACATTTATTTCTTGGGTTATATTTATTAAAGTATATTTGTTTACCGGGGTAGTGCACTGATCAATATTGACCAATTTCAGGCTTAGCCTGAGTGAAATACAAAATATTTCACAAACAAAAAATTATCAAAATGTAAGCAACAACAGAGTAGTTCAGACTAATTACACAGAAAAAAATGTGAGCAAACATTGTGCAATACAGTTAAACAGAATGTAATGTACAATACATGCATTAGTTTCTAAAGTGGTTCAATCTTCAGTGAATCTTGAGAGAGGAGACGAGACTTTGAAAGGAGATAGGTTAAGTGATATATCCTGTGTTGAAGCTGGAGCATTTGGCTGGGCTGAAGAACTGCTTTTTGAGTTGCATTCTGAATTTGAAACAAGTGATGTTATGTAGTCCTATCTCGCCTACATTCTTACCCATGGACTCGGCCGACTTTTCTAGCTCAAAGTCTTTCATGGGCTGGGCTAAGCAGGTATCCCATGGTGCACTGCTCCATATCCCCAGATCTCGTTTGCCCCTCGTGTAGCTCAGACGTGGTCTCGCTTGGCCTAAGTACCTTTTTTCTTGTCTTAAAGAAAAGTTTTGGTCCATAAACAAAAGCTATTTTCATAGCTATTGTCTTGTGTTGCTTGAGGTTGTGATCGTGTGCTTGTTTGTGTGGTACCCCGCTGACTGTTCCCTTGGGCTAGGCTCGTTTCAGTTAGAGGGCCTAGTCCTTCTCCTATTGCCTTCTGTGTATGTACGGTCTAAACCATTTTAAGTTAGAGGTTTGGGCTATTCCCTTTCCTTGTGGTCATCAACCATTTTTGGTTAGAGGTTTTGACTTGCTTCTCTAGTGTGTGTGTTTGGTCACTGTTTAGTTTTCGTTCTCGCGTTTTGTGGTGTGAGCACCTGTCAGTTCTTCTCAGACTTGTTTTTGCATTTTTGGTGTAGTAGTGAAGATGTCCAAAGAGTCCAAAGAGCACAAACCTTCGGGTTTCAAAAAGTGCTCTAAATGTGAGTACAAAATGTCCATCACCGATGGGCATTCCATTTGTGTCTGTTGCCTGCGAGCCATTCACCTGCAGTAGTCCTGCAGTTTTTGTCATGCCTTCAGTCCTAGAGTTCTCCAAGAGAGAAAGAATAAGCTGATTTTAAAGGGACTCTTGAAACCCTCTTTTGAAGAGGCTATGGATTCATCTCCCAGTGGTAAGTCAAAATCTGGCAAGTCTAAAAAGAGATCTCTGGCTCCGTCAGCTTCATTGGAGCCTCCAGAGAAAGTCTAAAAAATTGCATCGACCTCCTTGGCTCCACTGTCCTCGGGGCCGCAGGAAGTGTCGGTGTTGACGGAACCGGCATTGGCTCCAATTTTATTGGAACCTCTTAGGAGCTGATCGCCCAGTCTCAGAGCAGTTTCTCCTGAGAGGAGATCTTGATCTCCCTCCCTATCTTCCAAATCCTCCAGGACCCTTTCAGATGTGGATGTCGATAGGGTGGTCCAGAGGCTCCTCCAGTCACCGGTTTTAGCAAAATTATTTTCGGCTCCGACCCAGTCGGCTCCGGAGCCCGCCCTGACCCCGTCTTCGATCATTCCTCCTCCGAGCACATCTCTGTCTTCGGAGCTGGAGTGTTCCGTGCTGTGTGATGTTCCTAGGCCGGTTCCGATGGCCCCTTTGGCTCCATCGGTACCGGCATCGGCTCCGACCCCATCGGCTCCGTCCTCAGGGTTCGGGACTCAGGATTCTTTGGTTGGACCCGATGGGGACATCTCGGGGCTTATTTCAGTTCCGAGTCTCCCTCTGGGTGCCTCGGCTCGGGGAACTCCGACCCCTGTCATGGCCTCAGAGGCCGGTCGCTCCTCGGATGCGGGGGGGGGGGCCTGCCTTCGAGGCTATGAGGACCGCGCTGGCCAGATCATCAGCTACATCAGGCAGGTTGGTCACTCTGTCCCCCACCACTCCGGTGAGAGCCTCTGATCACCACCTATCCATGGATAGCAGAGCACCGGGGCCTAGGTATACCCCCACGAGTGGTCCCCAAATTTCTGAGGGCCCCTCAGAGTTCGTGCCTGAGGAGCCCCCTAGAAAGAAAACGTGCAAGAGGAAACACATAGACTTCCAGGATGAGTCCCTCACCTCTGATACTGACCTCGAGGAATCGGAGAGGTCCCCCAAGTCATCCTCTGATGTTTCCTTCTCTGACATCCTGGAGATACTGAAACAAAGAGGTGACTGGCCGTCGAAAGCCCCTTCCGAGGAGGAGTCAGTATTCCTTAAGGCTTTTGGTGCTCAGCCCTCTGCCTCCTGGGTGTCTCCACCCTTCGACGAGCTCCTTGATCTGATATATCGAAGAGTGTGGGAAAACCCTGATTCTGTGGAGCCCATGCCCAGGAGTCCCAACAAGTTTCTTTCCGCCCCCCCCAGGGCAAAGAGTTTCTGTCTAAAGGAGTCCCTGTAGATGCCATGGTGGTGGTGGTAGCCACTCAGAAGGAAGTAGCACTGTCTTCTTCATCCGTCCATCCTCCTAACAAGGAGTCTAGGACCATGGACCGGTACGGAAAGAGTACCCTCTCATCAGCAACCTTTACCTTACGGTCGCTGAATTACCTGTCTCATTTCACTCAGCTCCAGAGAGATCTCCTCAAGGAGTTAGGAGATACTCTTGCGGGTAACATTCCTGAGGCGGAGGCCCCAGACTGTTAACGCCCAGGTCTCTACCCTCAATTCCATTGTCAACTCATCCATGCGGCTCATTTCGTATGCGGCCGAGGGAGCGAGTAGGGCAGCAAGCTCAGGAGTCGCCCTTAGAAGACAAGCCTGGCTGCGCCTGTGTCACTTTGCAGAGGCCTTCAAGTCTTCCTTCACTGACGCCCCCTTTGATGGTTCTTCTTTGTTCGGGATCAAAGTGAAAGACACCTTCACCAGGTGCGAGCAAGAGGGAAAGACCCTGTCTGCCATAGGGGTCTGTTTTTCCCTTCCTTCTAGGCCTTATCCCAAGGCCCAGCAGGGGCGGAGATGTGGTTCAAGAAATCACAGAGTTTTTTTCCTGCTGCACAAGGTGAGCCCCCCCTCCAGATGCAGAGGAGGGAGAGGTTATTCAGGGAGACACCGCCCCAGAGACAGAGGGGGCCCCCGCAATTCGGGAGACCGCATTTCCTTTCGTGGCTCTCCCTACTCTTGTTCCTGAGGGTGTGTCTGTCTGTGCTTATCCGGAGCCAGTCGGGGGTCGAATTTCGTTATATCCGGAAGTCTGGGAAAGCATCTCCCAGGACCGATGGGTATTACAGATAATTTCTGGAGATTATCTCATTCCGTTTACATCAGACCCCCCCTTCAATCAGAAAAATCCCAGATGTTCCACCCAGTCAAAGGGATCAAGCAGCCTCAGAGGTTTCAAAGCTGCTAGTAAAAGGAGCCATCCAGCGTGTCCCCTCAGACCAAATCAGATTAGGGACTTACTCAAGATTCTTTTTGGTGCCGAAAAGAACAGGGGACTTGAGACCCATATTAGATCTCAGCCAACTGAACAACTATGTACAGAAGTCCAAGTTCCATATGGTCACGCTACAATTGATTCTCCCATTGGTGGGAAAGGAGGTATGGATGTGCTCCATCGATCTAAAAGATGCTTACTACCATGTGAAAATGGACAGGGCATCCAGGAGTCACCTACGCTTCCAGCTGGGAGCCAGTCATTTCCAGTTTCGAGCCCTTCCCTTTGGTCTCACCACAGCCCTCACGGTGTTCACCAAGTATATGGCGGTGGTGACGGCTCACTTGAGACGTCAGGGATTCCAAGTGTTTCCATATCTGGATGACTGGCTCCTTACCGCCCCCACCAGGCATCAACTAGTTCAAACCAGGGACGCTACCATCACTCTATGTCACCAGTTAGGTATAACAATAAATTGGGAAAAATCTGCTTTATTGCCCTCGCAGCGTGTCACCTTTATAGGAGCAGAATTAGACACCATTCGAATGCGAGCATTTTTACCGCAGGAGAGGATCAGAGTCTTACAACAACAGATACACATGCTGATGCCCCTGAGGAAAGCGAAGGCAAGATGGGTTCTCCAACTCCTAGGGACCATGGCAGCAACAATCATGTTGATCCCTCTAGCAAGATTGCACATGAGAATTCTCCAATGGCTCCTCTTTGTTCAGTGGTCCCTCCAAAGATTTCCACTTTCTCACCCCATTTTGCTCATGGACAGATGCAAGCAGGACCTCGGTTGGTGGCTTTGCACCAACAATTTGGACGGGGGAAGGCCCTTCGTTCCACCCATCCCGGTTGCCACGGTGTCCACGGACGCCTCCCAGATGGGGTGGGGGGGCATTTTCTTGGCAGGACAATCCAAGGCACGTGGCAAGAGCACGAGATACATCTGCATATAAGCGTCTTAGAAATGAGAGCAATGCTACTTGCGTTGCAGGCACTTCAGAGTGTTCTACCTCTAGGGACGATTGCAATACACTCAGACAACATGTCAGTAGTGTGGTATCTAAACAAGCAAGGGGGAATCAGGTCTTACCCTCTGTGCAGAGAGGCCATGCGAGTGTGGCAATGGGCAGTAACTTCCCAATGGTTTCTGGTGGCAATGCACATTCCAGGGAAGTCCAGCGTGATTGCGGACAAGCTAAGCAGAGCTATTCTGATGCCTTACGAGTGGTCCCTGAATCGCCTGGTTGCAGAGCGAATCTTCAGCAGATGGGGTCAGCCTTGCTGCGACCTTTTTGCCAGCCCCCTCAATGCAAAATGCAGCAGCTACTTCACGCTGATCCCCCCACAGGGGGAGTCACCCAGGGACGCTCTGGTTCACAATTGGCCCTCCGGTCTGCTTTATGCTTTCCTTCCGTTTCCTTTGCTGTCAAAGGTGATTCAGAAAGCGCATTCCTTGGGAAGCAGAATTATTCTGATTGCTCCACACTGGCCTCGCCAAGTTCCCCTTTCTTCAGCAATACATTGTGGATGCTCCTTGGATTCTGGACCCTCAACCAGACTTACTGACACACATGTCGGGACAGTTCCACCTCTCCCTGATGACCCTCTGGTTGACAGCCTGGCTACTCCACTTCCATCATTAGTCAGACTTCATAAATTCTCACTAGAAGTGGTTCATATATTATCGTCCTCTCATAAGCCATCTACTAGAAAGATTTATTCTAGTAAATGGAAGAGGTTTTCTATCTGGGTGCATACCCGAGGCATTGATCCTTACACAGCTCCAGCCTTGGAGTTTTTGTCTATGCTTTTCCATCAGGGTTCCACATCAGCTACCATCAAAGTTCAATTGGCAGCGTTCTCTAATTTTCATGTCGCTAATGAGCCTAGTCTCATGGCTCATAGACTATGCAAGGCTTTCCTGAAGGGTACTCTGTTGCTCCGTCCCCCGGTTTCTGAGCAAATCATGCCCTGGGATCTCAATTTTGTTCTACAAGCCCTTACTTTACCACCTTTCGATCCTGCAGCTACCTGTGAATTGAAATTCTTGACCTGGAAAACAGCCTTCTTAACAGCAATCACTTCAGCAAGATGAGTTTCAGAAATTCAAGCCCTCTCCATTAAACCTCCATACTTAATCTTCCATAAGGACAGGGTCTCTTTTAGACCAAACCCTTTGTTCCTTCCTAAAGTGGCTTTCGTGTCTAATCTTAATCAATCCATTGAGTTGCCTGTGTTCTTTCCTCACTTTTCGTACAAGGCAGAATTTAGATTTCATCAGTTGGATGTACACAGACAATTACGCTTCTATCTGCACCGAACAAAAGATATCCGGAAGTCTAATCAACTTTTTGTTTCCTTTTCGGAAAACAGAATGGGGTCCCCTTTCTCCAAGGTCACCCTATCCAGATGGATATCTAGTGGTATCTCTTTTGTCTACCACGCAGGAGGAAAAGATCTGCCATTTCCGGTTAAGGCTCACTCTACTCAGGCTGTTTCTACATCTACAGCCTATCAGGCCAGATTGTCAATGGGTGATATATGTGCTGCAGCTACTTGGGCTTCTCCTCACACATTTGTTTCTCATTACAAATTGGACGTGGTTTTTAGGGGCAGGTCGTCCTTTGGCTCCACAGTTCTCAGGAGTATTTTCCTATGAGCCACCCAGGATGTAGGTGCTAGAGATGCTGTCCCACGGGTAAGAATGTAGGTGAAATAGGACTACATAACATCAAGAAGTTATGTACTCACCATAACGTTCGATGTATGTAGTCCATCTCGCCTCACATTCTTACTTCCCCTCCTACCTTCCCCCTTCCTGGAGGATTTGGAGGTTAGGTTGTCCATCTGCAGAGTTCCCTTACTTGGCTTATTTTTTTACCTGGATGTGGTGTATGCATGGGGTACAAATGAGTTTTCGCAGCAAACTAGATCTGGGGATATGGAGCAGTGCACCATGGGATACCTGCTTAGCCCAGCCATTGAAAGACTTCGAGCTAGAAAAGTCGGCCGAGTCGGAGCCGATGTTCGGCTCCGAACCCATGGGTAAGAATGTGAGGTGAGATGGACTACATACATCGAACGTTATGGTGAGTACATAACTTCTTGTTTATTTCCATAATGTTGATGGGGAGAGCTTGCCAAAGAGTAGGTGCCTGAGAGGAGAAAGCATGTTGCAGTGCTGTGGTTTGATTTTAAGGGTAATAAGAGTGGTGTGGCTTGTGAGCAGTGTCTCAGATTGCATGAGGAAGTTTTTTTTTCCCCTTCAAGTCTAACTGCAAGGGGAGTAAATGTTTGGAGCTGGAGTAGTTTATAGTGTTGTGATCCTAAAAGCAGGTTATAGCTTTGTTTTATGAGTAGACATTTGACTTTTAAAAGGGTGATACAGTGGTATGCTAGAAACACAAAATCTGCTTTCTGCACCACCCCCATCCCCTGGTAATTATATATACTTACTGTACGATTGCGTTGTCGCCTCACAGCAAGAGGTTCTCCCGTTCAATTCTCAGCTGGAGTGCCTTCTGTGTGGAGTCTGCATGTCCTCTCCGAGGTCCAGTGGATTTCCAAAGACATGCGTGAATGGGCATGACTTCGTTGAAGGTTGGGCGTCGGACTGGCACTGTAAAAACCTACTGCCAATCATTAGTGAACCGGAGGTCCGCTGTGGCGGCCCCTAACCGAGAAAAGCGGAAAGAAAAACAACAACTCTAAGATTACATTACAGTGGGGAAGGGGGTAACCCCCAATCTCCATTGTATCATGATCCCCCACAATGATGGTCCATACCATTTGGTTTTCTGGGATTTCAGTTATCCAGACTCAGTGTTCTAATGTTCGCACTTTTGAGTGTTCGATCTTTAGTCAGGGATATATATATATATATATATATATATATATATATATATATATATATATATATATATATATATATATATATATTTACACACATACATACACACACACATACAGTGGATATAAAAAGTGTACACACCCCTGTTAAAATGCCAGGTTTTTGTGATATAAAAAAATGAGACAACAATAAATCTTTTCAAAACTTTTCCCACCTGTAATGTGACCTGTAACCTGGTCAATTAAATTGAAAAACAAACAAATCTGGTAGGGAAAAAAATATAAAAAAAAAATGTACAATAAGCTGGTTGCATAAGTGTGCACACCCTTAAACTAATATGTTGTTAAAGCACCTTTTGATTTAATTACAGAATTCATTCTTCTTGGGTACACACCTACCATCAATTAAAGAGAAGCTGATTCACCCCAAATAAAGTTCAGCTGTCCTACTAGGATTTTCCTGGCATTTACTCAGTTGCTTGCAACAGAAAAAGCCGTGGTTTCCAGAGAGCTTACAAAGTATCAAAGGGATCTTATTTTTGAAAAGTATTAGTCAGGAGAAGGGTACAAAAAAGATTTCCACAGAATTGGATATACCATGGAACACAGTGAAGACAGTCATCAAAAAGTGGAGAAAATGTGGGACAACAGTGTCGTTGCAAAGAACTGGACATCCCTCCAAAATTGATGACAAGACAAGATGAAAACTGGTCAGGGAGGCTGCCAAGAGACCTACAGCAACACTGAAGGAGCTGCAGGAATTTCTGGCAGTACTGGTTGTGTACTACATGCGTCAACAACCTCCTGTATTCTCCATATGTCTGGACTATGGGGGTAGGTTGCAAGATGGAAGCCTTTTCTTACATAGAAAAACATCCAGGCCCAGTTAAAATTTGCAAAACAATGCATCAAGTCTCCCAAAAGCATGTGGGAAAATGTGTTATGGTCTGATGAGACCAAGGTTGAACTTCTTGGTCACAATTTCAAAAGGTACATTTGGAGCAAAAACAGCAGTTTGCATCACCAAAAGAACACCATTCCCATGGTGAAGCATGGTGGTGGCCGTATCATGCTTTGGGGTTACTTTTCTTCAGCTGGAACTGGGGCTTTATTCAAGATGGAGAGAATTATGAACAGTTCCAAATACCAGTCACTTTTGGCCCAAAACCTTCAGGCATCTGCTAGAAAGCTGATGATGAAGAGGAATTTCACCTTTCAACACAACAATGACCCCAAGCATACATCCAAATCAACAAAAGAATGGCTTCACCAGAAGAAAATCAAAGTTTTGGAATGGTCCAGCCAGAGACCAGACCTAAATCCAATAGAAAATCTGTGGGATAACCTGAAGAAGGCTGTGCACAGGAGATGCCCTCGCAGTCTGACAGATTTGGAGCGCTTTTGCAAGGAAGAGTGGGCAAATATTGCCAAGTCAAGATGTGCCATGCTGATAGACTCCTACCCAAGAAGACTGAATGCTGTAATTAAATCAAAATGTGCTTCTAACAGGGGTGTGTACACTTTTTATATCATATATATATATATATATATATATATATGCACACACACACACACACACACACACACACACACACACACACACACGCACACCCAAACACACATATATATATTGTGTGTGAGTGTCTGTATATATATTTTTTTTAATTATCTTTTGTTGACCGAGTTAGTCTCATTAGGCTAGTGGCCTCTTTTCAGGGAGACCTGAGGTGCTATTAATACTTCTGGAGAAAATTTGGCCAGGCCATCAGGGAACTTCCCTTACTGTTTTTGTTGGTGAGGTCGGATCTTTAACATCCACTTGAGCTACCACCAACTCAAGGAACTGGGACCTCAGTTTAATGTATCGTATGAGTTGTATATTTATTTGCACTGTTTGCTATTAATGAAATTCTGTGGCATATAATTTCTAGGGTTGCGATTAGTAATTAAAATACACAATTATTAACATTAATGAAAGGCTTAAAATTTTCCTTTTTGCACATGTTAAAACAATCCACCAGTCTTTTCTTTTTATTTTAAACATGCTGTAGAGCTGATAATGATTTCTTATGTTTGAAAATAAAGTCTTTAGATCAATATTTCTGGGAAATTTTAGAACTGTCTGTAGCTACAAGTTATTGAAATTACTGTAATTTTCTGAATATTCTGAGAATAACACTCTTAGCAGGGGGGCTACCCTGCTCTCCTCTAAGTCTTGTTATTGCCACTGGATGCATCAGTTTGGAAATGGAGCAGAGTCCTTGTTAAAATAATTAGCTTAAAAGATTTTTCTAAACTTTCAGTCTGTCTAGCTGATCTGGATGACACCACTTGAACTACAGTTCATATCGCTTTACCCCACCTGGAAGGCATTGATCATTTTAGTGCTGTCATCTGTCATGTTCAGGAAACGCATTGTCCACAGAGGCAGTGCAGGGTGTGTGATGAGAAAAACACAGCTGAAGATTGATCCTCCATACTAGGCCACTTTGCTCTGGAAAAAAATACACCTTACTACTTACAAAACCACACCTGTCAGTTGGAACCTCTCTCTTTTCCAGCTGTGTTGCCACTCCTTGAATTTATTTTTATTTTGATTTTACATTTGTTGACCAGGATAGCCCAACTGGATACATGTCCATTTTCAGCAAAAGCCCGGGGAGAAAAGCTTCAGTTACATAGATAAACAAAGCACTTATGAGACAAGCATATAATCAAAGCGTGTACAATGTAGTCCTCAAGAAGGGACTCACAAGATTTGCAGTGTTTATGATATGCAAAACTAGTATGGTACAGCAACAGATATGAGCAAAAATGCATACACTACAAAAATTGAATGTTAACACAGCTAAAACAAAACACTAATGAGGCAAGCATATTTACAAGGTATGTACAATGTAGTCCTCAAGAAGAGACTCACAAGATTCGTGGTGTTTCATAATGTACAAAAAATAGTAGGTTATAACAACAGATATGAGTAAAAATCTTGAAATAATATTATTAATAATAATATTATTATTCAAATAATATTGAATACAATATTGAATAGAAGGTAAAATATGGAATTAATCAGGGCTGGTTCAAGGACAAAGCCAGTGTGTTCTAAGATAATGCTTGAGGCCTTTTTTGAAGAGGCTTACAGAGGGTTCCAGAGTAAGGTTAGCTGGAAGTGAATTCCAGATTTTGCTAATGAAGTTGGCAAACAGGGAGTCTCCAGCAGAGTTAGTAGCTTTGTTTGTATGGACCAATAATTTGTTGGATGACCAAAGTGGCCTGGGTTTATTATATGGTATTATGATATTTTGAAGTGCAGTAGTTTTATCTGGTTTATTGAGAATTTTGTGTGCTACAATGAGTTGATTAAACTGAATTAAGCTGGGCAGTTTGAGCTACCCTAGGAGTTTAAGGTTATGACAGCGATAGGTCCTATATGTGGAGCCGGTGGCAAATCTGGCCGTATGGTTATAGCAGCAAGCTATAACCATATCGCCATCCCCTCATCCATTAAACATACTAGCAACCTTTCCAATTTCAAGATAAGCCTAAATTTATCTATCTGACACCTGGTGCTGCACATGCACAACCCTCAAAACAGATGCATGGCCACCTACTCATTACAGCTGTTCCTTTCTCACTCTAAATTCACTAACACCTCCATATAGGTAGTAATGACCTAACATTAAAAGAAACTCTCACTTTAATGATAGCATTCTACTAATGTATGCTGTTCTACCTCTTCGGCTAACACTTACTGCTATGTGTTTTCCTCTCTAGTGTCCTTCCATAACTTTCTCATCTTTTTAACAATAGTAACTCACCATGTCCTTGATTTTCCATCCTGCTCATTACTCTTCCTCCTCATCTCATTCTATTCCTGTATTTTGGCTGCAGAATAGTCTATTATTTTTCAGCCCCATACATTATTGGAAATGTAGTCAGTATGTTAAATAGCTGCTTATTAGTTTGCTTGACATAGGTTATCTAGTTCTGCAATGTGTCTTGCTACTTGCAGTATGTACTGTATGCTTAATATTTCTGTAAATATATTTCATTCTGTGTTTCTTTTCTTTCGGGATTTTCTCCCCTTGTGTGTAATTACTTTTCAGCTACTGTAAAATGTTTTTATGTGTACTTTTGTGAAGTCTTTCCCAACTTATTGTAAAATACTTAATTTGTTGCTTGGCTTTCTCACCTTGTGTATAGTTTAACTATTGTTTTAATGTTTTTGAATCTGTTGTGGAGCTTTTTGCCCAGGCAGCCACTGAAAATGGGTCATTGGCTTAGTTGGACTTCCCTGGTTATCAGAGGGCAAATAAAATAAAATAAATTAGTTTGTTAAAACATGCATCTCCCATTGGAAAACAATTTATGTTGGACCACTGAAAGTGTAACTCCTCTACTGAATCTATGGAAAAAGGTAAAGGTACTGAATACCTTCTGTGTAAAGAGAGTCAAAGTCAAAAATGTCATCAGTGCTAGACTGTCTGAAAACAGGTTAACTTCCTCTTTGGCAGAGGGAAGAAAAGGTATGAGTCAATAGCCTTATGACTGGACCGGGTCTTATTGACTGAATTGTTTCTACCTCTTTAAATGGCTATACCTCGGTGTCCCAATCATTGCACCTTAATTATTGGTTACAGAGAAATGTCTTGATTGCTTATTATGTTTTAGTAGTCACAACTGTGCAGCTTATATTATTAATTTATTAAAGAGTTGTCATTGTAACAGCTTCCATACTGACCTTTATTTTACCATTTTCTTTACCGCTGGTAAGTTTCTTAACAGCTTAGAAGTGCATTGCTATGGTTTTGGTCCTAGAGTTGGGTGATTTTAAGAGGCTGGCAGAAACAGACCTATCTCTTTCCTGCCCCTGCTCTTCAAATTGGTTGTAAAGGTACTTCCAGAGCAAATACTTATATCTGATTTGCTTCTGTATTTTAGTTGACAGCTGTGCTCACTGAAATAGAAGACTGTTGTTACACATTGCCATCATCCCAATATACTGCTCAGTCTGCTCACATTTCACATGTACCCACTTTATTGTAAATTAGTCCATCCATTTACAAAGGTCTTTCAGTAGACACTGACCATCTACTCTCTTTAATTTTGTCAGTGGCTTGTGTAAGAATGTTACACTGCATTCACTATTGAATGCAGTGTGTTTTTTACTTACCTCATTGTTATGCTTGCCGTGAGAAAATAGGCAGGACACTGCACTACTCCTGCATCCAAAGTTAAATAAGGATTACTAAAATTATGACTTGCAGTATTAGAAATAAGTTCCCTGCATTTGAAGACTGGATTAAGAAAGATAAACCATGTATATTGGGATTAACTGATTTTGTTTTTCCAAAGACAGTGTTTATTAGAATATAAAATCATACATCTCAGAGTATCATAAGCATTTCTGTTATCTTACAGTTTCCATTACTGTAGACTAGTATATTAGTCTCTCTAAATCAAAAGGTTATCTTCAAATATCTCAGTTTCTTTTGATTGCAAACCTTTGAAATTATGTTACATCCACACATTGTAAGATAACACTATTGACTATTATTTTACATACTTTCTCATTATCATTGAAATTTTTTAACGTTTAAAACATTTACAAAAATTGTACACTCAATGTGTGCTAACAGATCCTAGATTTCTAACTAACCTTACGAGGATTTATTGCATCTATTGCCTTGGTCGGGGGGGGGGGGAGCTGTGATCCAGTGCTGTCTATTTTAATGCGATTCAATGTTTAGGATGTCTGATCCGACCTCGTCACCTAATTTGAAGCTTCCACAGTTCCAGGGCTCTGATTCCTCTCCTACCCATAATTCCCTGAACTCCAGTCTAATACCGTAGATCTTGTTTGTAACTTGAAGACTTCAGATGTGTTCTTGAGGGCTGTTGTACCGTTTGCCTTACTAAGATAGTGCTTAATAGTGTTTATATAGAAGTAGGCATTTTTTCTTAGATATAGGATTAAGATAGTGTTTGATAGTGCTTACTAGTGTTGATAGTAAATTGGGATTTTGTGAATACTGTTTGTCTTAGAATTTGATAGCATTTGCTGTGTTTTTCTACAGTGCAGTTTAAATTGTTGTCAACATGGTTGAGTCTCAAGAATGCAAAAATTGCTCTGAATGTGGGCACAATTTCCCCCCTAGGATCCTCACATATTATGTGTGTATTGCCTGGGCACTGTCATTTGGACACAGAATATCCTTCATGCACTTCATTCAATGGTAGAACCTTACAAACTTGGCATTACAAGTTGGTGGCGAGGTACCTCTTCCCTCCACAGACAGGGACCGTGACTTCTGGGCCTTCCTCTTCAGCCTCCCCTGCTAAGAAACAAGCTAGTGCTAGGTCTCCTGATGAGGTCTCCGACAAAGACAAGGAGAAAGAGAAAAAAAAAAGGTAAATATAAAGCGAAAGAACAGGACAAATCTCCTTCTGCAAGCAAACATTCTTTGGATCCATCAGTACCAGTCGGAAACTTACCTAAACTGGGTAGGAGATCAGAACTGACAGTATCTTGGTCCCATCCATCTTCCCTTCAGCCTCAGTTTTCACTGAAATTGGCGAGCCCCAGGTTACACTCAGATTTTGCAAGAGAAGAGGTATTCCAGGTCTTCCTCAGTGGCTTCTACCCAATCATCTCAAAGTTTGACAGAGTATGATGTCAACAGGATGATGAGAAAGTTCTTGAGGATGCAGATCCAGCTTGGGGTCCTGTCCGTACTGTCCGTGAGGAATGTACCAATCACTGGCCACCCTTCCCTGCCACTTCTTTTGCCTGCCACAGACCATCCTTTGGCTCCAGCAGGTTTGGATCTGAGTCATCCAGAAGTGCCGACATTTCTTTCAACTTCACCAACAGCCTCCCTATCCTGCTTGACTCAAATACCCTTGGTTTGGGAAGGGACTTGGAGCCATAGCTTTGGTGCTGACTTCCAGGGGAAGGGTTTGAGCTCAAAATACTTGGAACTGTCTCTTCCCTTGGGTGCTTCATCAGTAGACAGCTTAGGTCAGAGATCTGCTTCAGGGCTGGGGCAACTAAGTGTCAAGGTCTCTCTTTCTTCAGATCCAGAGAGAGATCCTCAGTTCCAGTGGCAATTTAGGCTTTTGAGGTTGTTGAAAGGGTTTTGGGTTTACCCAAACAGAGGACGATTGCTTGTAATTTGGTTTCAACCAAGCCCCAACTAGATCCTGCAATGTCATCATCTCATCTTGTGAGACAAGGACAGTCAGCACTGAAAGCTTCTGAAACAACTTTTTACCTCAGCTGCCAGTCTGATTTTAAACTATCTGTCCCCCAACAGAAGCAGTTCAACAAGAAACGGACATGTAAATGGAAGCGCATAGAGTCTTTCATGGAGGATACAGATTTGGATGAAGGTGATGTTTCACCCAGGTCACCTTTGGAGAAATTCTTGAAGTCATGAAACAAAGTGGGGAATGGTCCACCGAAGATACCTTCCAGAAGAATCTGTATTTTTGAAAGCTTTTGGTTCTGGCTTAACATTGCCCTGAGTGGTACCACCCATTGATCCACTAGTCAGGCTTATGGTGCAAAGGGCACTTGGAAGGACCATGATGTGGTGGAGCCCATCCCCAAGGAATCAGACAGGATTTTGGTAGCTCCCAAAGACAGGAAGCATTGGAGTAAAGGCCTTCCAGAGGATGCCATGGCAGTAGCATCACCAGTCACAAAAGAGGAATTATTTGAGGAGAGTTCCTGTGTTCATCCCCTCAACAGAGAGTGTGGGGCATTGAACAGGTTTGAGAAATGAACAAACTTGTCAGCAACCTTTGTACTCAGGTCACTAAATTATCTTACTTATATCATCAGGTTTTTCAGAGGACATGGCTAAAGAAATTTGCAAGTCTTTTTTTGAAATTTTGCCTGTGGATGTCCAAAAGACTGAACTCCCAGCTTTCAAATCTGCTGTCAACCTCTAATGTAGTCATGCATCTCATCTCTAATGCAGCTGATGGCTCAGCCAGAGAGGCAGGCACACGTGTTACAGTCAGATGACATATCTGGATGGCTTTTTGAGATTTTGCGGAAGGCTTCAAGATGTCCTTCATCAATGCCCCTTATGACAGCTCCATAATTTTTAGACCCAAAGTGAAAGACACATTGACCAGAAGTCAGCAGAATAGTAATACTCTGTCTGCAGTAGACAGTCATTTTTTTTCATGCCTCAGTGATCCTATTCTAGGAATAAGAGAGTGGGAAAAAGATGTGGTTTTATAGGTCACAGAGTTCTTAATAGGATTTTTCTGGTGATGGAACCCTGTTTGGCAGAGATGGAGGATCCTCAATGGACATCACACAAGTGGCAGAGGCAGACTACATAATCAGGGCTTCCATGGTTCTTTTACCAAGAGGCCCTATCAACGTCCCTGAAGAGTTGTCCGACTGCTGCAATTTGGAAGCCCATATCTCTGTATCTCAAAGGCTGGAAAGTTTAACAAAAGGCAAGTGAGTACACAATGTAATTTTCAGATGCTATTGCATTCCCTTTTCGTATCTGCTCATAAAGAAGAAAGTGATTCCCAACATTCCACCCACTCAGTGGGAATCAGCAGCAGTGGAAATTTCAAAGCTGTTAGAAAAAAGAGTCACTCAACTGGTCCCCAAAGACCAGTTAGGATCCGGAGTCTACTTAAAGTTCTTTTCAGTTCCAGAGAAAATTGTGTGTGGGGGGGGGGGGTTAGACCATTTCTGCATCTCGGCCATCTCAACCAATTTGTAAGGCAGACAAAATTCCAGATGGTCATAATTCAGTCTATATTGCCTGTTATGAGGAAGGACGATTGGATGTGCTTGATAGATCTCCAGGACACTTATTGTCATGTAAAAATAGAGAACAATCCAGGAGATTCCTCTATTTCTGTCTGGGTTCCAGTCACTTCCTGGTCAGAACCCTGCCTGTCAGTGTCACTACAGCCCCCAGAGTGTTCACCAAGATAATGGCAATGGTAGCAGTGCACTTGCACATACCCATGATCAAAGTCTTCCCCTACCTGGACTGGTTCCTGACTGCTGTATCCAGGCATCTCCTGGTACACCACGTGGAACTTCTTCTCCAGTGCGTACAGCATCTTGATATCACAGTGAAGTTTCAAAAATGCCAACAGATGGAATTTATCAGATACCACTTTGATACTTCTGTGCAAATTGTCATTCTGCCATAACACAAAGTTTGCTTCTTGCACCTAATGGCCACACAGGTATTGCATCATACTCACTCTCCAGCACCATTAATTCTACGTATGTAAGGTCTCATGGCTTCCTCCATATTACAGACTCCAATGGCTCATTACCACTTGAGAATTCTTCAGTGGATGCTACAGTTAAGTGGTCAGTTAAATTTCACGCTTTACACACCAGGATTCATCTCACAGGAATTTACAGACAACACATCGGTTGGTGGATAACCTCTCCTTCAGTAACAGAAGAGGGACTCTTTAAAACAGAGCCATCAATAGCAGTAGTGACCACAGACACTTCCCTTCTAGGGTGTGGGGGCATTTCAAAGGGAGAAATGATCCAAGGTACATGGTCAAGTTTAGAAGCCAACCTTCACATCAGTCGAGAGTGGTCCTCCTAACGTTGCAGGCTTTTCAAGATGCCCTTCCCAAGGGTGTGATCTCCATACAGTCAGAGAACATGGCTGTCATCTGGTACATCAACAAACAGGGAAGAACGTGTTCTTACCCCTTATTCTGAGAGGCCATGAGGGTTTGGCAGTGAGCGATGTCTTCATACCATTTTCTGATAACATCAGACATTTGGGGGTGTTCCAGAACTATCCTAACTCCTCATAAGTGGTTCCTCAATCCAGTAGTGGCAACATTAATTTTCAGCCGCTGGGGCAACCTTACTGTGATTGTTTCACCTCCTACCTCAGCAATAAGTGCAGGAGTTACCTGGCCATGAACCTTCCTCAGGGTCAGTTACCAAAGGAAGCTCTAGTCCACAATTTTCCTCTCCCCTACTCTTCTGTATGCCTTCCCCTGTTACCCGTCATGAATAAAATCATCCAGAAAACAAAACAGTGCAAAGCCAAAATAATTGTCATTGCCCCCTTTTGACCTCAACAAACATGGTTCCTCTTTCTGTGGCCTGTACTAGTACATCTGTCATGGATGCTGGATCATTATCCAGAGCTTCTATCTCATTCATCAAGACTGCCTCCTCTGGATCAGATTGCCATGAAACTAACTGCTTGATTCCTCCAATTTTGACAATAGCCAGCGATGCCAGGCTTCCTAATATGGTTGTCGATATGTCAGCTTCCTAGAAACCTGCTATGAAAAAGATTTATAACAGCAAATGGAAGATGTTTTCCTTTTGGGCAATAGCTAGATACTTGGATCCTTTCTCTGCTCCCATACCATCTGTTTTGGAATTGTTTGCTGAACTCTTTCAACAGGGCTCTAACCAGTCTACCATCAAAGTTCAAATGACAGCAATTTCTACTTTTCATATTGGACAAAGTGATACTTCTGTGTCCTCCTTAAAAAAATCTCAAAAACTTTTCTTAGATGACCCCCCCCCCCCCCCCCCATTAGAGACTGAATACCTCCATGGGATGTTACCGTTATGCTTCAGGACCTAACTTGACCTCCTTTTGAAACTGTCGATAGATATCAAATATTTGCGTATGAAAACAATTTTCTTAGTCACAGTCACTTCTGTCAGACCAATTTTAGAACTACAAGTCCTCTCATATAAACTTCCTTTCTTGGTTTTCCATAAGGATGGGGTTTCACTCCGAACTAATGCATCTTTCCTTTCAAAGGTGGCCTCTATAACTTAAGCCATTCAACAGATTTATCAGTATTCTTCTGAAGTTTCTGAACAAAGGAGAATGCATTTTTACACATTCTAGATATACAGTGTCGACTCAGGTTCTGTCTTCATCTAAGAAATCTGATCAACTTTTTATTGCCTATTCAAAAGCTAGACTTGTCAGAGCTGTTAAAAAAGTTACGCTGTCCAGATGGATGTCGAATTGTATTTTATTTGTCTATGCTACTATAAGTTCAAATTTACAGTCCAAACTGAAGGCCCATTCAACCAGAGCAGTAGCTGTCTCAACAGCCTTTTCTAAGAAACTACCCATTGACGACATTTGTGCAACACCAACTTGGTCCACTGTGCATACCTTTATTACTCATTATAAGCTGAGAGGGGGATCATAATATGTTGTACTCATTTTCTCCTTTGTTTTCTTTCCCATAGGTGATTTATTTCATCTGTTTTAACCTTTCATCTTCCCATCCTTGTACTCCAGGCATCTCTCTCATTTCCTTATGTGTGCTGTTTTGTCTCCATTATAGCCTGCTCTTTTTTTCGTGTTTCACCATTTAACAATATCAAAAGCCTATCACCCTATCAATCAGCTCCTGTAGATCTTTGTTAAACTTTTCTAGTCTGTGATATTCCTAAACATTGTGGGCTCCTGTCCCCTTCTACTGTCCTTCACATTTCCAATAACCCTTAACTACCATGCAGATAGTTTTTTTTCCCTGTAAATTCTAGGTTGATATACAGTTATCTGTATAAATATTTGCATGCAGAGATGCACAGTTTTCTCAGTTGTTTCTCATACTTTGAGATTAATGAATTTGAGTCCAAATAAGGCAAGGAGTCACTGTTTCCCAGGGTTCTTTTATCCTTTCTACTGCCTTGTGTTTCAGGTTTACTAGCAGTGTATGTAGTTTAGATAAGATCATATTTATTCCACATATCCCTAACTAACATCTTTCAGTGCACTAATAAACTCTGGTATCCTCTCAGTCTCACCACTACACCACTTCAGACCTTGGGCTGTCCTTCTTCCTCCAGTGCATGGACTTTTAATCTTTTGTCATGTCAGAACCGCCTGGACTTGTGCCCAAGAATTTATTCTTCCTTACATTGCCACCTGGTACAAAAATCTTACCCGTCTCTGTTCCCCAGACCATTTCCAGTCCATTGTTGGCTGCTGTCTGACTCTCTGACTATTCCAGTTTTATATACTTTAGTCTTCTATTCCCTTGTTTCTTTTCTCCTGAGTTGTTGTTGTTTTGTCTTTCGGCTTTTCGCGGTTAGGGGTCACCACAGCAGAGCTCCGTTCCGCTAATGATTGGCAGGTGATTTTTACGTGCTGAGTTGCCAGCCCTAACGCACAACCTTCAACGAAGGTGCGCCCATTCATGCATGTCTCCACGCAGAAGACGCTCTATCTAAGAGTCAAACCGGTCAGTGTCTTACTGTGAGGCGACAACGCTACCGCAATTCCTTCAATAATGTCATACCCCAATCTCTGTGCACCTCATGCTTCTTTAACTATTCTTGTCTATTCCAAGGCATAGTTTTTATGTACACATCTCAATAGCAATGCCCACTGGCAGGCATCCAAATATGCCTGTAAATCAGGAACCCCTAGGCCTCCTTTTTCCTTGGGCATCATCAGTATTTCCTAAGCCACCCTTGACCTTTTACCTTGTTATAGATAATGAGTCATCATTTGTTTCTACCTCTTCAATGCTTTACCCTCTGGCAACCATCTGGTAATCACCAGAATAGTTGACCTGGATACAGACTCTGAGGTCAGACTTAAAGATGGAACACCTGGACTGTCTGATCTAGCTATAATGGTAACATCTTCCATGTCTCCAGTGTTTACCTACATTTTCCCATGCTTTATTGCAAGTGATCTTAAATGAATCCTGCACTGAGTCCACCAATCAAACATTCAGATATCCAATTGGGGTCTTCTGTAATCTGTTCATTCCCTTCCTCTCCTTGTCAGTTTGCTAAATTCAGATTAACAGTTTTGATCTGTGCCTTCTCGTATTGACATTATTGTCAATTCTTCTACTATTCCTTTCTAACACTTGCAATTTCCTGTCTTTGTATAACATTATTTTCTTTGCTGTCCTTTCCAGTTATGTCCCCTTATACTCTGTGCCCTTTTTTGAATTACTAGTTGTTCCAAATGCATCTCAAAATGCAGAGGGGACGTGTGGCATCTTTGCAGAGGTTTTCCTTTCTACTGACACATATTTGAAAGTCTTACTTTGATTTTGACCCTTGTTTCATCTTCCACATACTTTTCCCTAAGCATCTCTGACTTTCTCAGGGATTTCCCACATTTGTAATAGGTCAAATAGAAACTACCATCTAACTTGGTTAAAGGCTTTTTCAGCATCTGATGCCAGCAAAGTCAGTTATTGAGCTGTCTGTTGTGCATCCTGCATTAACAGAGCACAGATCACATTATCTGCTGTCCTATATCCCCCCACAAACCCACACTGATCTCCATATATTACCTCTGGTAAAACCTTTTAAAACCTGTGTGTCATTATACCCATAATTACCTTTTAATCATGGTTTAATATAGAGGCAAAAAGATGAGTATATCAAATCACAGATATCACATCTACTCTCCAAGAACCTGGTGTATTTCTCCCATTCATTATTCCCATAAATATAAACCTTCAACCCATCAGACGAATATCCTTTATTTAACACCAAACTTCATTGAGGATGCTATGTGGGCCAGGTGGCTTGTTTAACACCATTCTGTTTAATATCTCTTCAGTTTTAGTATTGTGACCTCATTTTTTAAGATTGCTGTTTGCTTATGGTCGAGTCATGTTAGTTCATGTGTAGGTAAATACTAGGCTAGCTGCCTTTGTGAACAATTTCAAGCCTAGTTAATTTTCCTCAAACATTTGAATCAAACCCTGTACCTTATACCTGTGAGGTATGCACCTTAACTGTTATGCCAACCCCGAAGTACAGTCGTACTCCATCATCCATTATTCTTCATGATAGTGAATTCTGTTACTGTATCTTTTTTGTAGAGCTCTCTGTAAGTGCTTACAAAAATCTCTAGAATATCTCCCAAGTTTCTCATCTCTGTCTAAGTAGCTAGGATCCTTAACTTGTAGATTTCCCTCCCAACTTCCTGTTTGCCTATACGACACTGATAGTGCTCTCATCGATTGGGAAGAATTACTAAAATATACATTTTCTATTGAAGATGTTATAAACAGTAACAGTCTATGTTTTTGTAACACAAGATGTTAAGTTGTGTATCTCGCCTTCATTCTTGCTGGTTGGGTTCGGAGCCGATCCTCGGCTCCAACTAGGCCATCTTTAAAAGCTCGAGAGCTGCATACTGGCTCGAGGCCACCCCATATCCCACGATGCCTGGCGCTAGATACCCAGATCTCATTTGCCGCTTCTGCTGTGAGGTTTTCTTACTGGCTCAAGTCGTATATTGTCATTATTTTACTCGGTTTTTGATAAAAATTATTAGGCTTGTTAGTGTAGATTGTTTATAGAGTTAACCTTTCTATATATATATATATATATATATATGTGTATATATATATATATATATATATATGTGTATATATATATATATATATATATATGTGTGTATATATATATATATATATATATATACCTGTTGTACCTGTAATTCTTTCTTGATCCTTCCCCTAAACCTTCAGAAAACTCGTTTTAGTTAGAGAGTTTTCCCCTCCCCCTTCACTTTCTTAGGCAGCCGTTTAAATTAGAGGCTAACCCTTTTCCCTTTCTCTGTTTAAAAAAATAAAGAAAGAAAGAAAAAAAAAACTTTTAGCTTTTACCTAGTTAGTTTTATTTAGCTTATAAATAGAATATTGTCAGTTTTTCTTGGCTGTGTTTTGGGTGTCTTAACTTAGTGTGTGTGGTAGTAGTTACATCTTAGTTTTTTGTGTGTTGTCCTTGGTATTCTAATTCTTTTTCAGGGATGTCCAAGGATACCAAGGTGTCCGGATTCAAGAAGTGTGACTCATTGTGTCAGAAGATGTCTCTGACAGATGGTCACACTTCTTGTGTCTGTTGTCCGGGCGCCGTGCACCTGCAGGACTTTTATTCGGTTTGCTATGCCTTCAGCCCAAGAGTCCTGCAGGAGCGTAAAAATAAGTTAATCCTACGGGGATTACTTAAACAGGATTCACCGGCTAAGACTCTGCCCGTGAGGCCTCTAAGCCACCTAAATCTTCGGCTCCCATTTCGGAGTTGTCGTTGGGTGAAGCTGTTCCTTCAGCCTCGGTTCTGGCCGGAACCGATTTACCTGTCTCCCAGTTGGTTCCAACTCTCCCTTCGGAGCCAACAGGGAGTCGAAAGAGATCTAGGTCTCCCTCTCTTGATTCGATACGCTCGGCTCCGAGGTCTCCTCTGCTCCAATCGGAGCACAGTCATCGGTCCCACTCTTCTCTGTCCTCAAGACTATCCGATCATGACGTGGAGAGAGTGGTCAGTAGGCTGTTAAAATTGCAGGCCCTAGCAAAAATGTTGCCAAGCCCCCCTCATCAGGTGTCGGCTCCATCCATATCTGCAGTTATTCCTCCTCCGACTCCTTCCTTGAGTTCGGAGCCGGAGTTCGTTGGGGTTTGAGTAGTGGAACTGTCAGCACCGATATCGTCTGCTTCGGGTCCGTCGTCAGCTCCGATCACTTCTTTGGTACTGTCCTTGGAAGGGTCTGGGCGCCGAGACTCCCTCGTCGGCCACGACAGGCCGAGTGGCATCGGACCCTTGTCTGAGCCCGTCCTCCTTCTCGGAGCTTCGGCGCAGATGAGCTCGGCTCCAACATCAGCTTCGGAGCCATCCCCCTCGGTACGGAGAGGGATTCCGGTCTCTTCGGAACCGGAGACTTCTCGGCATCCGAGCAGGGATGCCTTTGAGGTCATGAGGAGTGTGCTGGCCCCTGAGTCAGCCCCATGATCATCCCCACCGGCTCCTCCCACTATGGTGCCTGCGTCTGCCTCTGCCCCTCCTCCAGACCCCAAGCGTGGTGAACCAACGCTCCAGGGCACCCCCCTTGGGTGTATCTTCCTCTTCTGAGGCCTCCCCTGATCATTCAGAGGAGCCACCTCATAACAGGAAATGCAAGAGGAAGCATGTTGACTCCCCTGAGTCTGTCACATCAGATATCGACTTGAAGGATTCAGGGAGGGGTCCCTGAGATCCCCCTCTGAAGATGTCTCCTTCTCAGACATCCTTGAGATGCTTAGGCAGAGGGGGAACTGGACTACCCTAAGCCCCTCTGAGGATGAGTTGGTATTCCTGGATGTGTTTGGATCCCGACCTTCCACCTCCTGGGTGTCTCCGCCTTTCGACCCACTGATGTCCGTGGTGGCTCGGAAGGCATGGTCAGCTCCAGACACAGTGGAACCGACCCCCAGAAGACCTGCTAAGTTCATAATGGCACCACAGGATAAACAGTCTTTGACCAGAGGTGTCCCTGTTGATGCCATGGTGGTAGCGGCGGCCACAAAGAAAGTTGGCTGAAACTTCTTCATCTGTCCATCCCCCTAACAAGGAGTCCAGGATGATGGACAGATATGGGAAGCGGATGTTCTCTTCAGCGACCTTTTCTATGAGGTCTCTGAATTATTTGTGCCACTTTACCTGCCTTTAAAGGGATCTTCTTAAAGAGCTTGGAGATACCCTCCAAGATCCATCAGCTGAGGGGGCCCGGGCTAAGGCAGCCTCCCAGCTGGCGACTTTTAATTCATTGTGAACTCCTCCATGAGGCTTATTTCTTATGC
Source organism: Protopterus annectens (assembly GCF_019279795.1). Classification (NCBI taxonomy): domain Eukaryota; kingdom Metazoa; phylum Chordata; order Ceratodontiformes; family Protopteridae; genus Protopterus; species Protopterus annectens. Next base: position 445,840,286 of record NC_056726.1, read on the forward strand.
AGCCGATACTGCGAGTAGAGCCGCAGGCACAGGTGTTGCTCTAAGGAGACACGCTTGGATGTGGCTATGTAACTTTGCGGAACCTTTTAGAGCATCTTTCACCAACACCCCCTTTGATGGTTCCTCTCTTTTTGGATCACAGGTGAAGGACACCCTTACCAGGTGTGAACAGGAAGGCAAGATGCTCTCTGCCATGGGAGTCAATTTTTCCACTCCTTCCAGACCATATCCCAAGGGTCAGATAAATGGAAAGATGTGGTTCCAGAAATCTCAGGGAGCCTTGCCGGACACACGTGGCGAGTTTCCATCCAGGGGCAGAGGAGGGAACAATAACAGACGGCGCCTTCGTGACAGAGGGGGTCCACAAAACCAGGGCAGCAGAGAATCCTTCTCTGAGAAGCCCTCCCACCATCCCTGAAGGGTTGCCCGACTGCCCACCTCCGGAGGCAGTCGGGGGAAGATTATCACTGTACCCAAGAGCCTGGCAAGACATGACACAAGACAAATGGGTACAGACAGTTATATCCGGAGGCTACAGAATACCCTTTGTTCGCACTCCCGTAGTGTTAAACAAGTCCCTTCCAGATGTTCCACCCAATCTAAGGGATCAAGCAGTACAAGAAATTTCAGAACTGCTAAGAAAAAGGGCCATCCAGCAAGTACCAGCAGACCAGCAAGGATCCGGAATTTACTCAATGTTCTTTTTGGTACCAAAAAAGACAGGGGACTGGAGACCCATTCTGGATCTCAGCAGACGGAACAGGTCTGTACAAAGCACCAGGTTTCAGATGGTCACACTACAATCCATTATGCCCTTTCTGGGTCAGGACAATTGGATGTGCTCTGTAGATCTTCAGGATGCGTACTACCACGTCAAAATGGACAGACACTCCAGAAGATTCCTTCACTTCTGGCTGGGAGCTGGCCATTACCAGTTCAGAGCTCTGTCCTTTGATCTCACCACAGCCCCCAGGGTGTTCATCAAATGTATGGCAATAGTTACTGCTCACTTGAGATGGCAAGGATTCCAGGTGTTTCCATATCTAGATGACTGGCTTCTTACTGCTACCACCAGGCATCACCTTTTTCAAGCCAGAGACTAAACTATCGAGACTTGCTCCAGACTAGGTATCTCAATAAATTTCAAAAAGTCTGCATTGTCGCCCTGTCAGTCTATCATCTTTATATAGGCGCAAATTTAAATAGAAAAGACATGTCAGCGAGCCTTCCACCAGACAGGGTATTAGTGATTCGTCAACATGTACAGGTCTTATTAGCATACAAAAGAATTCAAGCCAGGTTCGTCCTCCAAACTCTAGGTCTCATGGCAGCAGTGATCATACTTGTTCCTCTAGCTCATTTTCACATGAGGATCCTCCAGTGGCTGCTTTTCATCCAGTTGTCCTTCCAGCAGCTTCCCATATCTCACATGATTATGATCACAGAAGCATGCAAAAAGCACCTTGCATGGTGGATGGTCTCCACATCAATACTCCTAGGCAGACCATTTGTACCCCCCCCCAGTTGCTACGGTTACCACGGACGCTTCCCTGATTGGGTGGGGGGGGGGGCATTATCAGGGCAGGACAGTCCAAAGCACCTGGCAACCTCACGAGTACCAGAGTACCACCTGCATATAAACGTCTTGGAGATGAGGGCTGTGCTTCTAGTGTTGCAAGCTCTTCAGGACTCTCTTCCTACTGGGACCATTGCAATTCAAACGGACAATATGTCAGTAGTGTGGTACATCAACAAGCAGGGCAGAAGCAAGTCCTACCCCCTATGTCGGGAAGCACTCAGACTCTGGCAGTGGGCGATCTCTTCCCAACGGTTTCTGATCGCAAAGCACATCCCTGGGAAGTCCAACGTCATAGCAGACAGGCTGAGCAGAACAATTCTCATGCCTCACGAATGGTCTCTCAATCAAGCAGTTGCGGACCAAATATTCCGCAAATGGGGCCAGCCTTGCTGTGACCTTTTTGCTACCCCCTTCAACAGCAAATGCAACAAATTCTTCTCTCTCCTTCCGCTTCCTGGACATTCCCCCAGAGACGCTCTGGTCCAGGATTGGCCTCAGGGACTTCTTTATGCATTCCCTCCGTTTCCCCTTTTTCCAAAACTGATACAGAAAGCTACCATATTGGGCTGCAAAATGATCCTCATTGCTCCTTACTGGCCTCGACAAATATGGTTCCCATTCCTGCATCATCATCTTCTCGAGCAGCCTTGGATTCTGGACCCAGTTCCAGACCTTCTGATCCATCAGTCGGGTGGGCTGCACCAATCCCTGCAATCTCTCCAGCTCACTGCTTGGTTGCTCCACTTCCAACCTTAGCCAGGCTTCCAGATATCTCCCCGTCTGCGCGGGAAATTATTTTATCATCGCACAAGTCTACCAGTAGAAAAACTTACGCTAGTAAGTGGAAACGTTTTTCTTCCTGGGCAGAGACTAAGAGTATAGACCCCTTTTCAGCCCCTATACACCACGTTTTGGAATTTCTTGCGGAACTCTTTCATTCTGGGTCCGCTTCCGCTACAATTAGAGTTCAGTTAGCTGCAATTTCAAATTTTCACATTGGCCTGTCGGGAAATAATATCATGTCGCATAAGCTATGTAAAGCCTTTCTCAAAGGGACCACTCTGCTCAGGCTTCCAGTGAGAGATCCTCCACCTCCGTGGGATCTAAATTTGATTTTAGCTTCGCTAATATTGCCTCCCTTTGAACCTGCAGCATCTTGTTCCCTGAAGTTTTTATCTTGGAAAACTCTCTTTCTGGTAGCCATTACTTCAGCCAGAAGAGTTTCGGAACTGCAGGCTTTTTGTACCCGTCCTCCGTACCTGGTGTTCCACAATGATAGGGTTGCTCTCAGGACTAATCCTTCCTTCCTAAGGTCTCTTCAGAAAATAATTTGAATCGGTCCATAGACCTTCCTGTGTTTTTTCCCAACCATTCCAACTGGGCGGAATATTAGTTGCATCAGTTAGATGTTCACAGGCAACTACGTTTTTATTTGCATAGAACTAAAGATATCAGGAAATCGGACCAACTTTTTCTTTCTTATGCTGAGGGCAAACAAGGTCTTCCAGTCTCAAAAGTAATCTTGTCCAGGTGGTTGACTTCTATCATCACATTTATCTATCAACTGAGGAATAAAGAATTACCTGTTAAACCGAAAGGTCACTCCACCAGAGCTTTAGCCACGTCTGTGGCCTTTCAGGCTAGGTTGGCCATGGAATCTATTTGTGCTGCAGCTACATGGGCCAACCCACATACTTTCATTTTGCATTATAAGTTGGATGTGGTTTCCAGAAACAGAGCAGATTTTGGTTCCACTGTTCTGAAGAGTTTGTTCCGATGAGCCACCCAGGATTTCAGGTGCTAGGGATGCTGTCCCAACCAGCAAGAATGAAGGTGAGATAGACAACTTAACATAAAGAAGTTATGTACCTACCATAACGTTCCATGTTAGTTGTCTTCTTCTTGCCTTCTTTCTTGTGTCCCACCCTCCACCCCCCTATCCTTGTAGACCGAGAAGAGTTCCTTATGTTTTTTTTTTTTCACTGTCTGAGTCTTCTGTGGCTATTCCTTTCTGTCTAGTAGCCTCTCTGGAGGTTTTATATATTCCAGGATAGGATCGTTTCCTTATTATGTCTGCAGTTAGACTTACCAAATGAAATCTGGGTATCTAGCACCAGGCATCATGGAATATGGGGTGGCCTCGAGCCAGTATGCAGCTCTCAAACTTTTGAAGATGGCCGAGTCGGAGCCAAGGATCGGCTCCGAACCCAACCAGCAAGAAAGAAGGCAAGAAGAAGACAACTAACATGGAACGTTATGGTAGGTACATAACGTCTTTTTTTATTTTGCCCATTCTACTTTTCAAACTTTCTCCCCAACTGTTCTTTTATTTGAAGCCTTTCTAATTCTGTTTATAAGCTTATTGTAGTTTTCTCTTTTTATCTATTTTCCCATAGGCAGCACTTACTGTTATGCCATTCCGTTTCTTACCATTCCCTGATTTCTATGAACATTTCGGTCACCTTTCCCTCTAAAACACTGTATCTGAAGTTGTAAGTCTTCATTTTATAAACGAAAACTTTGCACCACAGTGATTTCACACTATAAGCTCCATACCCGGAAGATAAGACAGCAAGTCAGAGGCTCTTAAAAACCAAAAGCCATTTATTATAACAAACAATGATATAAAAAGTACGTTAAACGCTTTCCTCCCTCATAAACATTCTGGGACTTAATCAGAACAGACAAGATAGTCAGCACAGACCCTTTTATACAGAAATATCCTGTAATTATTCAATTAAGTCAAAACTATTTCTTAAAAAGACATTAGCCCTATATTATGAAAAACTACTGCCATTTAAATAAATCGTTCTGCCATTTAAATAAAACAAAAAATATACCATAACAGGACTTGAATATTTAATACAACATAAACTCACTAATATAAAAAATTATATACTTAATAGAACATTATTTAAGATCCAAAGCTCTCATCTTTAAAACTGGAACAAGTGAAAGATGCTCGTTGATCCTGAAATGAGAGAAATTATTTGATTACTAAATTACAATCTAATACCCCACTAATACTCCCCTCTCTTTGATGCTGGAGCCTCTCCTTTTACTGTTAAAATTCAGCTGACAGCGATTTCTAATTTTCATAATAGTTTTGGGGATAATTCCCTAGCTTCTTGCATGCTTTGTAAAGCATTTTTAAAAGGAACTCTTTTTTTGAAACGCCCTTTTAAGGATCCTATTCCTCCCTGGGATCTTACTCTAGTATTACAGTCCATTGTTCAGTCTCCCTTCGAACCTTCTGCCAAATGACCTAAAATATTTATCTTTGAAAAACTTATTCCTTGTAGCAATAACTTAGGCCAGGAGTATTTCTGAAATTCAAGCTTTATGATTTCTGAAATTCAAGTTTTATCTTGCAAGCCACCATACGTGATATTTCATAAAGACAGAGTTGCCTTAAGGATGAATCCCTCCTTTCTTCCTAAGGTAGTGTTGGACACTAATATTAATCATACTATTAGTCTTCCAGTATTCTTTCCCAATTTTCCAAAAAGAATACTCCCTTTATTTACTGGATGTTCCCCGACAGTTGCATTTTTACCTGCACAGAACAAAAGATATTCGACAATCAGACCAATTGCTTGTTTCCTTCTCAAGTACCAAAATTGGCAAACCAGTCAGCAAAGTAACTTTAGCCAGATGGCTAAAAGACTGTATATCCTTTATTTATGACAAAAAGAAAATTGATTTGCCTAGACCATTAAAGTCTCACTGTACAAGATCTATAGCTACATCACCAGTTTTTCATTCTCTAGCTTCCATGGATGACATTTGTGCAGCAGCAACTTGAGCTTCTCCTCATACCTTTATTACTCATTACAAATTGGACCTGATCTCCAGGAGAAGAGCATTCTTTGGTTCAATGGTGCTCAGGAATGTCCTTCCTTGAGTCCAGACAAGATCTAAGGTCGCTTCCCATTGGTAAAATGAAGATTGACAACTTCAGATAAAGAAGTTATGTACTAAACATAAAGTTCCATCTGAGTTGTCTATCTTAGTTTATCCTTGACCTGCCTCTCTCCTTCCCCCGGCCTTTCAGATGTCCTTTGGTGGAACTGATAGGGCAAGTACCACCTTGTTCTGACTTGTATTACATAGCAAATATGGTTTCATTAGGCCTCTTGTTCCTATGTCTGTTAAGCTGTAATCTGCAAACTCAATGTGAGGTACCTAGGAGAGATGCATTATGGGTAGGGTTGAAGCTCAAGAGATTTTCGCCTGTGCAAGCTGTAGAAACAGCAGGGATGGTTCAGATTCTCGGAACTGAACCCATTGGTCAAGATGGACAACTCAGATGTAACATCATGGTGAGTACATAACTTATTTTTCTCTTTTGAGTTATTCATCATAAAGCTGGGGAATCTCTAGTGCCTTTTTAGAATTTCCTGCATCCTCCCTCATTTCCTACCCGCACTGTTGTGTGAGCCATAAATAATACTTGTTCAATCCAGATCCTGTTTTTTTCCCTGATCCTCCAACCTTACATATGTCACCTTTTATTCTTGAGAAATATATAAATTATAGGCTGCTGTTATCTCTGTCTGCTCTTCTCGAACAATCCAACCAACCTAGCTATCAGTAGTAAAACATCCAGAAACTTTCCTTTCTTTGTTAGACTCTACTTTCTTGGTCCATCACTTACCTCAGTCCTTTTATCTAAACACTTCTAGTCTCCCATTAATTTACCTAATCTTTCTTGCTTCATCAACACCCTTGACAACACTGCTCTCATGTCTTTAATTTGGCTGTTAGGGCGAATATATACTCCTGTTACCATACTTCTGTCTCCCCTTATCCATCCCCTTATTCTGACCATCATTTCTTATGTCTTAAAGTAGCCTCTATTTTTGTTAACAGGCCCTTTTTTGCTGTTATAGTTACTCCTCTTCTCCCCCACCCCCTGCAAGCCGATTCTGCTAATATCCCAAAAGCCTCTAGTGTTCAATTTGTTAATCAGAGCTTAAATGTTTCCACTAATGCTATAATGTCCACTGTCACTCTTATGTATTACAATATACTGTCTCATTTTAATGAATTATTAAGACCATGTATATTCAGTATAGCCATTTATAATGTCTTATCACATCTCCCTGTTCCGTATTCTTTCTTTCCCGTCTTTGTGTAATCTCATAACACTCTGTAAGTCTTGAATCTTCCACCCCATTTTCCCTCTCTTTCCCTCTCCTGCTTTGGACAAATCAGCAAACACCATATATGTTTATACTATGTAATTTCTTCTCCCTTTCCTATTTCCTGAGTATTACAAGCCTGTCCACACACTATTCCTTATTGTTTCTTTCAAGAACATATTTTCATATCCCCATTCAAGTCTTTGCCTCTACAACATATCCCCTCAATGATATTTATACACTATTTACATTACTTTCCCCGGTCTGGGAACTATTGGCCCCTTAGTGCCTTCAACTAACCAGTCCCAGCCATTGCCATGATTGTTGCTTTATGCCTAGGTCGATGTCCTCTTGCAGGACTCAGTGAGGCTGGAAATTGCTGAATTTTGACTTAAACCCAAGGACGCCTTGGTTCAAACCATTCTGCAGTTTTAATCTTTGTTTCCCCCCAATGTTCATTTGGTGTTCTGTAAAAATGGGCTCTCCTATATAAAGACTTCATCCTTCTACATTTTTCCGCTTAACTGTTGGTTCTTGGTTCCCCAGGTCTCCTTTTTATTCCAGAGACTTGAGATATCTTTGTGACACTGGGCAGGGGACAGAAGGCAATTATTTATCGCTTGTAGTGAACTGAGATGCCAAATTTATCAGTGCTGACAGTACATGACAAATCATACTAGAAATATTTCTCTGTGCCTAGTGACAGTATTCCTGGAGAAAAGTAGCAAACATTGTCCAATAAGTAGGACCTCCCTCCTTAATGGCCTGGCTAGGACGATTTTTATTCACTGCCAGATCAGTCTGAAACAAGCTAGGCATCATCATGGATTGCTGTAGAGGTGCATCTTCGCTTTTATTATGAAGAATTGATTAGATGAAAACTTTGACCTAAAATCTTTTTTCTTTGAATATAACATTATTGAACTGATAACTTATCACATATTCTCCATCATCCTGACCATATCTGAAACATAAACTTAATGAATTTGCATATTCACCTTTTCATAAATTTTTAAACATTTCAAATTATAAACATTTTACAAGCAGTAAACCAAGTTGGCCATTCTCTATTCTTTTGTTTGTGCAGCATTTTCAGTTTTCTCTGAAATTCATTTCTTCATCACTGTGGTCATCATTGGAATGGTAATGGTCAACACATTCCATTTAAGGGATGTACATCTCGTTTTTCCCCTATCTAACAAACCTCCCTCCAGCTGCTTTATTTTTGTCATAACACCCCCACCCTTTGTATTCTGCTATTATGCCTTGACATGGAGGTCTCTCCCTGGCTGTCTTAGTTTTCCCTACATTGATAATTTTTACAGCACCTCAGGTCCTGTTTTTGTAAACACCTTTATTAAATTGTCACTTAAGACATAGAGAAATACACATTGTCAGAAAAGAAAGTAAACAGTATTAACATTTTTCCATTTACATAAATTATGCATCATTTATCTTTGTTTTTGTGGCTGACCTCTATTTAACATTACATAAATTGTTGAATAATTGCCTTCCCTTAAACCTCATTCATCCTCTTCGTGAACATTATTTTGCATGTATTGTTCCCACAATTTACATTTATTTCTGTGTAATCTCCTCCTTTTTTTCTAAAGATCCTTCTTCCAGTTTTTTTATGTCTCTTAAAATATCCGATGCTTCAAATACATTTGGTTTAGACTTTTGACTTCCATTTTCTAGTAATTGCTTTTTGGTAGCCGACAGAATTAAACATAATAAGGCCTTACTATGTCTAGGCAATTCAGATTTGTCCCAGAATTGTCCCATTTCAGAGATCATTCCTGTAGTTATAACCATTTGCTTTCCTTTAGTTACAACTATTTGCTTATCTTGACAGTACTCTGTAGGTAATTTTTAAAATCTGCCAGCTCATTACACTCCCAAAACACATCCCCATTTACTTCTTTATTCCCCATCACACCTAAAACATTTGCTGCCTACCTGAGGAAAACATCTTTGAAGTCTGCTCGGGATATAAGAAGAAGTATGCAAGCACATCCAAGCAAGGATTCTAAACTTTATGGACTTTGTCACGTACTTGGGAGGCATGCAAATGTCATCTTCTTCTCTCTCGTAAATTGCTTTTCCAGTCTTTCTTCCCAGTTTTTTCGAATCTCCTCTGATTGATTCTTATAGTTATTTTATTTATTTATTTAACATTTGTTTACTGGGAAAGTCTGACTGGGACAGAGCCCATTTTCAGTGGAGGCCTGGGGAGAAACACTCCAAACACATGTCTTTAGAATGTGGGAGGAAACCCATGCGAATGCAGGGAGGACATGTAAATTCCGTACAGAAGGCACACCAGCCAAGAATCAAACTGGAGAACTTCTTGCTGTGAGATGACAAGGCTAATTGCTACACCACTGCATTGCCTATTATCATGCAGTATTTTATATGCCATTCTAACTATCCCTTTTTAACAGCAGCTTCTGATCTAGATTCAACCAAAAACTTCACCAGTGCAGGTTTATCCCCTGAGATTCCCCTATCCCTTTCTCTTTACCGATGTCAATCCCTGGTAGGGAAGGCAGTCTCTACCCTGCAGTCCAGATATCTTGGCCTCATCCTAGGCTATTACCATTCCCTCTCTAGTTATTTCTTCCCTGTAGTTTGGTTCCTTTGCCAGTTTTCTCCAGTAAATTCCAGACCCCTGTTGCCTACTTTCTGTACCTCAAGTTGCAATCATTTATGTTGGCAGAATCTCCCTTCTCATGTTGACTTAGTTCTTGGAATACTTTCTGCTTCTTTTAAATATAATGTTCTTTATGGTTGTTGTTATTTTCCTTAAGGATCTCCATCCAAAACCTCACTCTCTTTCATTTTTGAACTTATCCTCTGCATCATCATCATCATCCCTTTCCATATTGAAGTATAATCTTCTGCTTGTGTTATGTATACGAGCCTTAACTCTGTAGCCCTAAAATATCTCTTCAAATCAGGTACACCTAAACCACCTTGTTCTTATGGAAGTAGCAACTTATCCCACTTTACTCTTGCCATCTTACCACCACAGATACATTCCTTCAACTCTTTATTACTTATTGTACCCAACTCCTCCTCTGGTTGATAAAAATATGCCTGACTTGTATAGTAAACTAAAGGGACTAAAAAACATTTTCCATGCTTGTGTCTTATTATCCATATCCCTAAACAAGTGTTTCCAGTTTCTCAGTTTGGATTATCTTTTAATGTGATGTTGTCCTCCTCATTCTGCTTCACTGATGGGTTATGGATCTGATCCTTGGATCTGACTCGGCTGCCTTCTACAGACTTCAGCTTCCAGGCACAAGCTCCTCCCTTACCTTTAATCCTTTGCCTGTAGCTCAACCTTCCCAGATCTTCCCACAAGTGCGTACAGACATGATTCCAGTACTCCCAGCAGATAAGTTATTTCAACTTGTTTAAAATTTTAAAACTTTGTATAATTTCTAGATAATTTATACATATTTTCCTCCCTATCTTTTTAGTGTGTGCGAGGTCATTAGGTCTCTTCTTTCCTCCCCTTTTCCTTTCCCTTCAGGCCTTGGCCCTTATTTCTTTCTTTAAAAAAAAAGCAAAAAAAAAAACGTTCCTCTTGTTTAGTAGCTTTTGTTTTTTTTTTACACATGGATAAACCAATAAGTTTCAAATGGTGCGCTAAGTGTGACAGAAAAATTTCACACTCAGACGCACATGATAAATGTGTTTATGGTTTAAGAGCATCTCACTTGGATTCCCCTTGCAGTATCTGCAAAGATTTTAATCATCAAGCTGTTCAAGAAAGGAAAAGCAACCTGATTCTGAAGGGCCTTCTGCCCACTCCTTTATCTTCTCCAGGGGCTCACCCCCCCCCTCCCTCTAAAGACTTGCATGGCTTTGAAGCTAAGAAGCGCTGCCACAAGGAGTCTAGGGCATCTTCATAGTATACACAAGAGAAAAAATCTTCACCTGGATACTGCAGCCAACGATGTAAAATTGTAAATATCCAGGAAAAAAAACGTTGGTAGCACACAGCAGGTACGTTAGCAAAAGTACGTTTAATATAATAGAACACAGAGAAAGTAAGCGCTTTTGCGACAACTCCCACTTCATCAGACTAACATTAAACATGTTTAACAAAACATTTTTTGCTAGCACTTTAAATTTGCACTCCACATGCTTTTATGTCTTGTTTTTATTGGTTGCTATGTGACTTATGAGTCTATTTAAAATGTTTTGTTAAACCTGTTTAATGTTAGTCTGATGAAGCGGGAGTTGTCCACGAAAGTGCTTACTTTCTCTGTGTTCTGTTATATTAAATGTACTTTTACTAACGTACCTGCTGTGTGCTACCAACGCTTTTTTCTCTGTGTCTTCATAGTATCCTGCTAAGCTTCCTAAAGAGTTGGATCCGAGAATGTCAGCTTCTTCAGATCTGATGGACTTGACGGCTCTGAGCAAGTCTTCTTCTGGACCGGAGTTTACCAAGTCTCTGGTTCCTCCATCTACTTCTTCATATCCTAACGGATCAAATCCAGGCTGTTAATTAGCTTCTCGGCTTCAGAAATCCCTGGATCCGTAGTCTAGTATTCTGTTGCCTGGGAGATCTATCAGATCCGTGTCTCCCACAGTACCGACAAAAATCCTTCAAACCCCAAGGCACTCACCACCTTTTTCAGTGAATTCTTCCAGATCATCTAGAAGTCTATACGATGATGTGGATGAAATGGTTAGGTCCATTATCAAGGCTCAGATCCACACGAGAATTCTTCCAGCTCCATTCCCTCATGGATCCAAGAGTGTCCCTCTCACTTCTTTTTCTCCTTCTCCGATCAGAGTATCAGTATCAGGTTTGGAGCCCCAGGACAGCAGTCTCCCCTGGTCGGATCAGAGGATCTTTGGTTCCTGGACATCAACCGTCACCTTGACTACCTTTGTTCTGAGACTCTGGAGGCAGTCGGGGGCTGTTTTTCCTTGCACCCAGGTGCCTGGGCCCAGATAATGACAAATGCTTGGGTGCAAAGCATAATATCCAGAGGCTGCTACATTCCCATTTCTTTAACCCCTCAAAAAATTCAAAAGAAACTCTCTGACGTTCCACCCAGCCAGAGGGAATTGACAGTTATAGAAATGAAAAAAATTACTGCAAAAGGGAGTCATCCAAGAGGTCCTACCTGAGCAGAGAGAATCCAGAACTTACTCCTATTTCTTTTTGCTACCAGAGAAAATATGGGTCATGAGGCCTATCCTAGACCTAAGCAAACTCAATTTATATGTAAAGAAAGAGAAGCTACAGATGGTGATGGTTCAGTCTGTCCTTCCGTTACTAAGGAAAGATGATTGGATGTACTTTGTGAACTTAAAGGATGTGTACTATCACATAAAAATAGACAAGCTTTCCAAAAGACACCTGCTCTTCCGCATGGGAGCCAGTCTCTTCCAATTCACAGCCCTGCCTTTGGTCTTACCACAACCCCCCCCCCCCCCGGGTGTTTATCAAATACATGGCAGTGGTCTCAGCTCATCTCTGACTGCAAGAGTTTCAGGTATTCCTGTATCTAGACGATTGGCTCCTAACTGCCCTATCCAATGTCAACTGTCTTACACCAGAGACTATTTCTATCGGATATCCCACTTCCTAGGCATCACCATAAATCTGGAGAAGTCACAACTATTGCCTGTACAAACTTGGAATTCATTGGGGCCCGGCTGAACACCATTACTCAGGTAGCTTTCTTGCATTTCCATCGCATCAGCACTTTGACTCTTCAGGTCCAAGCCATACTGTCTCATCCTGCCAGATTGATTCTACGGGTCCTGGGGTCTGTAGCAACTGCTATAGTCTTGGTACCTCTAGCCAGATGCTATATGCACATTCTATAATGGACACTGGCTGTTCAATGGCCAATTCTATATCAGTCTCTATCTGGTCCTATCAGGTTGACCAGTATTTGCAGAAGTCATCTACAATGGTGTATTCATGCAGACCTGTTGGTCGGCAGACCTTTCATCCTTCCCCACAATAGGTATAGTGACCACGGACGCTTCCTACCTAGGATGGGGGGCATTTTGACAGGAAAGTTGTCCAAGACATGTGGACTCACCTAGAGACCAGATTGCATATCAGTGTCCTGGAGATGAGGACTGTCCTCCCATTGTTGCGAGCCTTTCAGGATACTCTCCCTCTGGGGACTATTGCGATTCACACAGACATGTCAGTTGTCTGATATATCAACAAGCAAGGAGGAACCCGTTCATACCCACTGTGCAAAGAGGCCATGAGGGTTTGAGAAAGGACAATCTCTTCACACCGCTTTCTACTTGCAACGCATGTACCGGGGAAATCCAGTGTATTGGCAGACAGGCTCAGCAGGTCCATTCTGATGCCCCATGAGTGGTCCCTCAGTCAGTCAGTAGCAAACAAGATATTTGACCATTGGGGTCACCCCTGCTGTGATCTCTTTGCCTCCCCTCACAACAAGTACACCGGTTATTTTGCTGTGATCCCTCTTTCAGGGACTTCCTCAAGAGACACTCTAGTCTGCAATTGGCCCCCCTGGTCGCCTTTATGCTCACCCTCCTCTTCCACTCATCTCAAAATTTCTTCAGAAAGCCAAACTCAAACTATTGAAGAGCGCTGTGATCCTCATTGCCCCTTTTTGGCCTTATCAGATTTGTTTCCCCTTCCTCTGGTCTCACCTGAAGTATCTTCCATGGATACTGGACCCCAAACTGCACCTCCTCACTCACCCCATGCTAGGATTCCACCCAGATTTCCCCTCACTCAGATTAAGCACTTGGTTATCCAGATGTTCTTCGTGTTTCACTGTTGCAGTCATCACTCTTGGGGGTTATCTGCATGCGGGTAGCCCTCAGTCAGCCCGAATACCAGAGGCTTAGTATTTCTGCATCGTATGCTGTCGCTCCAGGACTGACATGAGATCATCTTTCTTGCCGAGGAGCCCGAAGCAGAAGTAGTTCGCAAGTGCCTGTCAGCCACTACCTGAATTTTCATTTCCGAATTTAATAATCCTGAAGTCTTCTAAAATTAAGTACCCCATTGGGGATCCTTTTTTCTTGCTCTAACTGATGTCAGAAAAAGTTAACAATTGTCTTGCCTGTGGAAAGCAAATACCTCGCAGAGATTTTAATTCTTTCTGCGTCACCTGTTTAGGCCCAGACCACAACGTCCCTTGCTGTCGGTTTTATGCCTTATTTAATGCCCGAACCATTCGTCGTCGGACTGTCTTTGCCGCTAAATTCTTTCGCTCTCGATCTCCCTATTCTGAAATGGCTTCTGTAAGCCACCCGACTACCGATAAAACATAAAGATAGACAGAGACAGACTGCATAGGTCCAAAACTGCTGACGATGCTTCCGTTAAGCTAGTCGCCAGTCCGTCGGTACTCAGTGAGGCACTTTTGCAGCCCCGGATGCCCACTTCACTGGATTCGCCGGCCTCTACTGAGACCCATTCGGAGTCCGGTATGCCGCAAGACTCTTCATCTACTATGGAACCTGTGGATGTCTCTACCTTGGATGGGTCTGGAGCCGCTGAGCAGGCACCAGCTTCTGAGGCAGTTATTCACTCAACCGATGTTCAACTCAAACCGACGACTTCTTTTTTAACCAAAACTACTGAGTTTCTTAGGCCCAGAGTATACAATACGCCTAGAAAACCAACGAACAAAGTGCATGCATCTGCTCCCATGCCACAAAATCAAATGCTTAGAATGGCTGAAGACCTTATGACGCTGTTTAGGGGAAGTCAGCCTTCCCCTGCTAAGAGACAGAGTCCAGTCCCCTTCAGCTTCTACAGACCAGGAGTCCTATGACACTGAAATTTCTGATTATGAAGACATGCCCTTATCTGCTTATGAGGATTCAGATGCAGAGGAATCCATTCTCTCTGCCTCCCTTCCAGAGGTTTTTTCTTTTGGTAAAACCTTGCATACCTTACGAGAGCATTTCCACTGGGAATGCCAAGACTATCCTCAGTCCAAAAAGGGACTCGGAGAATTTCTAGAGCTGTCTCAACATAGGCCCTTAGCATTACCCCCTGTCCTGGATGTTGTGGATGGTGTTTTTATGGAATCCAGTCTTTCTCCTCACACTTTACCTCCTGCCCCTAGGAAACCAGACAGGTGCTACAGAGTACCTGACGCAAATTTATTTTCAAGAATTCTACTGCTGACCCAGAGATCATTTCCCAGGGGCCTAAAGGTATCAAGGCTACTACAGCCAAGAAATCCACACATTCGGACAGGGATTCCAGAGCTTTGGACAGATGGGGTAAGAAGTTATATACCTCTGCAACTCTTGCTATTAGGGCATTGAATTGTCAGTTTCACATGCTGAAGTGCCAGCAACATATTATGGAACTTATTAAACAAAAAGTGACAACCTTTTCAAACTGTGCAGAAAATAAAGAATTGCAGGAGCTTATGCACTCTGCAAGCCAGTTCAGCAAGCATAATTTGCAGTGTGGCTTTGACGCCCTAGAAGCATCTTGCCGGACAGCTGTCACTGGCTCTGTACTGAGAAGGCATGCTTGGCTGAAGGAGCAGACCTTGCCAGACCATGTCAAATCAAAGTTACTAGACGCTCCTTTGAATAAGGACTGTTTGTTTGGCACCAAACCAGAAGAGGTTCTTAAAATGATGGAAGAAAAAGCTGTCTATGCAGACTGTTAAAGAATTCTTACAAGTGCAACCCCCTAGATTCAGTAGGCATTGCCTTTCCAAACACTGGTCCTTTCCAGTCCGCTCCAGGCCTTCTCAAACCAGACCCAGGAGAAACAGACCACCCAGACTTCAGTCTCAGGGTATGCAGACATCTAAGCAATGGAGTGCCCCACCCCTGAAGCAGGGAGTGGTAAGCCACCTCCTTACGGAAAAAGCTCACAATGACTTCTTTACTCCACTCCTCAGCCCTGCCCAATTGCTGGTGCCCTTACGAGGACAACTTGCCCTTCATGCAAAAAACTGGGTGTCCATCACTCAGGACCGGTGGTTCCTCAACATTGTATCCCAGGGGTACAAATTGTATTTCCATTCACTGCCAACCCCATGCGGGTTTCCAGACCTTCCTCCAAACCAGTGGGCAGAGGCTCAAAACCAAGTACTTTCCCTGCTCAATATCAGAGCTATTCAGCCGGTTCCAGTAGAACAATGGGGTCAATGATTCTACTCCAGACTCTTCCTGATACCCACGAAAAAGGGCTCTTGGTGCCCAATCCTAGATCTTTCCATTCTCAACACCTTCCTGGTGGTACCAAAATTCAAAATGCTTACCCTGCAACAGCTTTTTCCTGTGCTAGCCAAGGATGCCTGGTTAATCACCCTAGACTTAAAAAAGCCTGTCTGCATATCCCCATAAGGGAATCATGCAGGGAGTATCTACATTTCAGGACAGGGTCTATGCATTATCAGCTCTCTGCACCTCCCTTTGGCTTATCCACTGTGCCCAGAGTATTCACAAGATGCCTGGCTCCAGCCATTGCATACTGCAGGCGGAGAAATATCCAAATTTACCCGTACTTGGACGACTGCCTGATTCAGGCGGGCAGGCAGGAATTGCTGCTGCAGCACCTGGTATTTGTGAAAAACCTTATCACTTCCTTGGAGGTACACAATCAACGAAAAGAAATCAAAACTGGTACCCAGTCAAAAGATTGTATTCCTGGGAGCAAGCTTGGACACAGCTTCCCAGATGGCATTCCTTACCTCAGAAAAACAAGTCTATCTGACAGACTGCTTCACGTAAATGGCTTCCAGAACCCAGCTATCTGCAAGAAAAATACTGCAAGCCCTAGGGTTCATGGCCTCATGTATACTGCTGATTCCATATGCAAGACTGCATATGAGGAAACTCCAGTGGTACTTAAGTCTTTGGTGCCAACATTCTCAGGACCTGGAAACAGTCATTCCTATCATACCCTGTCTAAGGACAGAGTTCCTCTGGTAGGCAGAAGCATGCAACCACAACAAAGGGCTGCCATTTACTCAATGCCAAGATGCCCAGACCCTAACCATAGATGCATCAGACTGTGCTTGGGGGGCACACATGGACGGAATATGTATTCAGGGCCACTGGAGCCCAAGTCAAATTCATCTGCACGTCAACCAAAAAGAGATGTTAGCTGTACAGAATGCCCTGACCACTTTCAGATCCCTAATCTTTCCAGGACAACTGCTGATAAAAAGAGACAACACCACAGTTATGTGGTACATCAACAAGTATGGGGGAACCCATTCTTACCCACTCTGCAGACTAGCCATGGCCCTGTGGAACACGACCTTGGACATTCAAGTCTATTTGCAAGCTCAATTCCTGCCAGGCAAACAAAACTTACTGGCAGATGGCTTAAGCAGAAATCTCCTGGACGCACACAAGTGGCAGTTGGAGCACAGCACCTTCAACCTTCTGATCCAGAAATGGGGGACCCCAGAGGTGGATCTCTTTGCCTCCCCCTTACAACCACCAGCTCAGCAAATTCTGCACCAGGAATCCTCACAGCAGGGCCTGGAAAGTGGATGCCTTATCTTTTCAGTGGGTAAATCTCTCAATCTATGCCTTTCTCCCTCTGCCCCTCCTTTCAAGAGTATTACTTAAGATAAAACAGGACAGACCAAGGACAATTCTGATTGCCCTGGATTGGCCATGCCAGCACTGGTACCCACTCCTGCGCGGCCTGACATCTGTGTTACCCTGGCACCTACACCAGAATCCAACCCCCCTCTCTCAACAGGAGGGACACATTCTGCATCCACAGCTACAAATCCTAAATCTTGCAGCCTGGCTTATTCCTTGAATTCTCCCCCAGTGACCTTAAGCAAACAGGTGCTGGACGTCATTCTTGAAGCCAGAAGATCCAGTACAAGAAAATCCTAAGCTGATAAGTGGAAAAGGTTCTGCTTATGGATTCAATCTAAAGGAGAGGACACAACACTGCCCTCTCTACCTCTTAGCCTGCATTACTTAGCAGATCTACTCCACAAAGGCCTGTCCTTCTCCTCCATTAAGATACATGCCTCAGCCATTTTTGCTCATTACAACACTGAGCCACCTCTCTTCTCGCACCCTCTTATCAAACAGTTCCTGAAAGGGGCAAACAACTTAAGGATACCAAGGAGAGCACCCACCCCTGCTTGAGACCTTAAATTTGTACTGGAAAAGCTCATGATCCTCCCTTTGAACCTGCTGCATCAGCAGAGTTAAAATTCCTCTCTCGGAAAACAGCCTTTCTTCTAGCCATCATTTCAGCTAGAAGAGTATCTGAGCTACAAGCACTGATGGCTGTGGAACCCTTCATTATTTTCCATGCTGACAGGGTTTCCCACAGAACTAACCCTTCCTTTATGCCTAAAGTGGTGTCCAGTGTGGTTCTCAATCAATCCATCCATTTGCCAACCTTCTTCCCTAATCCTCAAAATAAAGGGGCAGGATCCTGCACTCCTTGGACGTGCACAGACAGCTCAGATTCTACCTTGATATGACTAAGCCCTTCAGAAAATCTGACCAGCTACTAGTCAGCTTTGCAACAGGGGCAGAGGGCAAGGCCATTTCAAAACAAACTATTTACAAATGGATAGCACACTGCATCCATTTCTGCTACAAGCACCATGGGAAACCAACCCCTGAGAGGGTCAGAACACATTCCACTAGGGCAGCATCTACCTCTACAGCATTTCTCAGGGGAGTCCCTACCAGGGACATCCTGGATGCTGCTACCTGGAGTTCTGTACACAAACCAAGCATTGCCACCTACCTATTTTTTCCAAATCCAGGGCAGGATTTTCTACAGCAGTCCTGCAAGGCATACTAGCCAGCCCTAACTCTCCTTGACTGCCTCCACCCTTCTTCAGCTTTGGGAATCCACCGAAGTGTGATGACTGCAACAATGAAACACAAAGAACATAGTACATTTGTGTACAGTTACTATAAATGTAGATGTTCGAGTGTATTCACTGTTGCAGTCCTGGTTTCTCTCCCACCAGCTCCCTGGTTTTCTCTCTCTCTCTCCTATCTATGGCTATTACTAACCCCTTCTGGGGTATTGGTATTGGTATTTACTTTTTACTGGTGGTGTTTTCCCCACCATAACCTAGCTCCCTATTTGGAGGGCTCCTGACATTTGGGGCAAGAAAAACTGATGTAATGGCGTTGGCTATCTGTTTTTATGTTCATGATGACCTGATGTCAATCCTGGAGCGACAGCATCCGACACCGAAATACTAAGTCTCTGGTATTCGGGCCGACTGAGGGCTACCTGCAGGCAGATAACCCCCAAGTGTGATGACTACAACAGTGAATACACTCGAACATCTACATTTATGGTAAGTGTACACAACTGTACTTTCCCCTGATTGCCAGAGGGTCCAAGTTTTCCTCTCCACTCAAAGCTATCATCCTAGCTTCCCAGAAAGCTTCCACAAGAAAGTATATAAAAGCAAGTGGAAAAGATTCTCTATCTGGGCTGCTAATAATCACATTGATCCTTTTTCAGCACCTGTTTCTTCAATCCTTTCTTTTCTTTAGTCTTTATTTAAAGAAGGTTCTAGTTTTGCGACTATTAAATTGCAGTTAGCGGCCATATGCAGTTTTCCTTCAGGATTACCTTCAGAATCTATCGCTTCAAGCAGGTTATGTAAAGCCTTTATAAAAGGTGTTTTTCTTAGACGTCTGCTCAAGGACCCGACTCCTCCATGAGATCTGACCATCATCCTGCAAGCTTTGACCCAAAGACCCTTTGAACCGGCTAATGATTGTGACTTGAAATATTTATCCTGGAAGTCTGCTCTTTTCGTGGCTATTACCTCAGCAAAAAGAGTTTCAGAATTACAGGCATTTTCATCTAAGCTTCCTTATATTATTTTTCACAAGGATAGGGTTTCCCTCCATTCTAATCCTTCCTTCATGCCAAAAAGTAGCCAAAGAATCTAACCCCTTAATGATGCTGTACTATACTTTAATAACCCCTTCATTCACATACTTAATACACTAGCTCCCATTCTTATAAAAAGAATCAAAAAGAACTCTGCACCATGGCTCTCTAAGGATTGTAAACACCTGATGAAGCAAAGGGACCTAGCCTAGTCAACCTGGAAGCAAAACAAAAATGAACAAAATCATGTTAATTTCAAAACACTACGTAACATAGTGGCAAAACTAATCAACAGAAATAAGAAGTCATATTAATCCCAGCTTCAACTCCAGCATAAAAGCAACCGCAGTAAATTTTGGCACTCCATATCCTCTCTACTTAACCCTGGAAGAAATGGAGAGTACACCCTATCACCTGATACCCCTCCATCACAAAAAGCTAAAAACTTTAACAAGCACTTCATAAAATCAATTTCGGACCTACTAACTAACACCCCCTAATGCTGGACCCCCCACCTTTCAACCTATACAGACACCAACCCCAGACCAACAACTACTTCTAACCCTGTCATTATTAACCCCCCTACTCAACAAAACATCATACAAACTCCATTCTCATTTCAGCCCATACCCACTGACACCATTAAGAAAGTGCTACAAAAACTAAAATCCTGCTCTACCTCAGCTGACATTCTTCCACCGCACTACCTCAAACTGGCTGCTAACTCAGTCGCCTACCCAATTAGTAACCTTATAAATAGGTCTTTGTCTGAATCAGAAGTACCTACCATATGGAAACAAACTTTCATCACCCCCATCCACAAAGGAGGCAACTCTTTTGATCTATCCAGTTTCTGTCCTATATCCATGTTGTCACCCATTTCCAAAATTCTCGAGAGGTATGCATCAGCAGGTAATGCAATATCTATTGCAAAACAACCTTTTAACCAAATCTCAACATGACTTCCGACCTAGCCACACCACAGCTACAGCCCTATTATCTTTTAGAGACACCATGAACAAGGCTAGAGATGCAGGATGCTATACAGCCTCAGTATTCATTGATCATTCCAAGGCCTTTGACACAGTGTCTCACCCCTTACTTTTGAACACACTGTCTAACTTAGGCTTCTCACACAACACAGTAAAATGGTTTCAGAGGTACCTCAAGGATCGTAAACAAGCTGTGAAATGGTACAGTGAACTCTCACCCTTTCTCCACAACCCTACTGGAGTCCCACGAGGCTCCATCCTAAGACCCCTACTCTTTAACATTTTCACAAACAACCTTCACACTGCCTCTCACCCTGGGACCCTCATTCAGTACACTGATGATTCCATCATAATCTGTACTGCTGAATCACTACCAGAACTACTTTCAAAACCTCAACAGTCCTTTACTGCAGTAGAATCCTGGCTAAGAAATGCCCAACTCTTTCTTAATCCAAGAAGACAAAACTAGTACTCTTCATCCCAAAAACACCTCCACTGTCACTGATCATTTCAACATCCTTGCATCTGGCAATACTGTCATAGAAATACTGCAGGAAACCAAACTTCTAGGGTTTATCATTGACGGTAAACTTTCATTTGACCCCCATATACAGAAAAATATAAAGAAAACTCATCAAAAACTGAGACTCCTATAGAAACAAACATTTCTTTACTGCAGCAACCAAAACTACTCTTGCAAAAACATTTTTACTTCCCTCCCTTCTTTATGGTGCTCCTTTCCTAACTTAAAAACTTCTACCCTAAGCAAGATGGAACAGTGCTACAACAAAGTTGCAAAGATTGCCACAAACTCTAAATGTCACACACACCACTATAAACCACTCCTAGAATTAAACTGGCTTGAACTCCTCAACCAACTTGCCTTTATTCAGCTATCCATATTTTTTGGACACTATCTACATCATGTATGGTGAGAGTGACTATTACTGTCTATAATGTTTTAACGCTATAGAATTGTCTAATGTGTACTAATATATTGCAACATCTTGTAACATACTCTGTTCTTTCAACTTATTTTTGTTTAGTATTTGTAATGTAATGTGTATTGTATTGTATTAGATTATACTGTATTTGTATTGTACTGTTTGTGGAGTTTTTTTTCCCTGGGCCTCTGCTGAAAACAGGTTCTGTAGATCCAGTCAGACCACCCTGGTAAACAAATGTCAAATAAAAATAAATAAGTAAGTTTGTCTCTTTCTCATCTAACCATAAAGGTTGTGCAGTTTTTTAAAGTGACAGTAGCAAAGTGGATAACCAGTTGCATATTATATGTTTATGAGGAAAAATGGTTTGAAGTTGCCTAGCCTTCCAAAAGCTCATTCAGCAAGTTCTATAGCTGTGTCAGCTGCCTTTTCATATAGAATTCCTATTGATGACATTTGTGCTGCAGCTATCTGATCTAAGTCTCATACCTTCATGATCCATTATAGGAAGTTACTAGGCTATTGGAGATCCTGGGGATTGACCCCAGAACCTCATACATACGAAACATGTGCTCTACCACTGAGCTACACCCCCTTGTTTTATAAGTTGGACATGGTCTCCTTGAGCAGGACATCCTTTGGTTTCTCGGTGCTCTGGCATTTCCTTCCCTGAGGCCATCCAAGAAGTCAGGTAGCTGGGGACTCTGACCCATCATTGAAGCAGAATGAGAAGGACAGCATCAGATTTATTAGTTATGCAATTACCATAACTTGGTATCTGTGTTGTAGTTTACTCATTCTGCTTCACCTTCCCACTCTGCCACCCCCCTCCACAAGGGTTTGGTTATAGAGGATCTGAAAAAGCTTTTGTTTGAACCTACATTCCAGGTTAAGCCCTTGGTTCCTTTTTTCTTTCTGCCTTCTTTCTGTAAGGGGCAGCAAACTCGATCTGAGGAGGTTAAGGGAGAAGCTTGAGCCTGGAAGCTGAAGTCTGTAGAAAGTTACTGAGTCGGATCCGTAACCCATCAGTGAAGCAGAATGAGAAAAGGACAACACAGATACTAAGTTATGGTAAGCACATAACTAATAATTTAGTCTCTTCCCACATATGCCTAGCTGCCATAACTGAAGCCTTTTTAATCCATACTCCTAACATTGTTGAGATGAAATCAGCAAAAACTCACATCAGTGAAAGACCGGATCGACAAATATCTTCCCAGGGTAAATAACCACTAACACCAATCATCACGAAAATGAAACCGCACCATCCCCAACCCGCCCAGGTAGGGGGGCTACATCCCACTCAAACCCCAATGAGGGGGGGCTATACCTCCCCCACCCCCTAACTAAATATACCAACTCCAAGATCACCCTACAGTTGGTTAAAGGACACGAAGTTCACCTTGTTGACCAACAGTTTACTTACCCTGGGAATACATTTACCAATCTGATCCTTTGTTAAAATGAGTTTTCACGGAGTTTGTCTCGACAATATTGTCTTCGATCTTCTGAGGTTACAATATATTCAGGGAGATCCATATAGATGTATAGATATAGCTATAGATATATATGTATAGATATTGCTGAACCAGTTCCTGTGTGGGTACATAATTTACGGCTATGGCCTTTGTTTCATCTTCATTAATGTTATATACCAAAAAGACTTGAAATTGTCTCAAAATGTTCCATGACACTTGTGATGGCCCCACTTTACATGGAACCAGTAATCACGGAGCTTCAATTCTCATCACTGACACTGGTGAGACAGTCAAATACAGGAATGGATTTACACAGTATTTCAAATGCAATGCTCTGCATCAAGGACAGTTTCACCCAAGAGCACCCAGGGAACACCCTCCACTGGGACTGCACTCTCTCTCTCTCTCCAGATCCCAAACAAGACCCACCTTGGGGCACTGTGTTCCATTTCCAGGTGTCTGATGCATACACTTGAATATCTGATCACACACACACACACACACACACACAC